>NC_025997.2:70662188-70738692 GCF_000442705.2 Elaeis guineensis
CTGCAATCCAAGAAGCCAAAGATCTGAATGTCTTACCCTTGGAGGAGCTTCTAGGATCGCTAATGATACACGAGCTAAGCATGAAACAACATCAAGGAAGAAGATGTCAAGAAGAAGAGAATAATCACCCTCAAATCTACTACTCAACTCGATGAGGAATCTGATGAAACAGAAAATGAAGAGCAAAATAAAGAAATAGCCCTCATCACTAAAAAGTTTAAAAGATTTTTGAAGAAAAAAAAACAAAGGGATGAGAAGAGGCCACCTACAAAAGAAGAGCATAGCAAGGAGAAGGATAAAGAGCAGCTCCTTATTTGCTATGAATGTAAGAAGCCGGGGTACTTTAGGTCCAAATATCCATAACTTAAGAAGGGCCCCAAGAAGTACAAGAAAAATACTATAGTGGCTACATGGAGTGATAGTGATGAGTCAAGCTCCGAAGAAGAAGATTCATATGAGCAAGCCAACTTATACCTTATGGGCACATGAAAATGAGATGTGTCTTGCATCCCAAGGAACAAATTGGAAATGGTATCTTTGATAGTGGGTGCTTAAGACACATGACTGGTGATAAATTTTAATTCATCACACTTGATGCAGAAGATGGAGGGATGGTCATCTTTGGAGATAATAGCAAAGAAAAGATCATCAGTATAGGTAACATTGGTATCACTCCCTCCAAGTATATTAAAAATATTTTATTAGTAGATGGTTTGAAACATAATCTATTAAGTATTAGTTAATTCTGTGACAAAGGGTACAAAGTTATTTTTGAATCTTTATTATGCATAGTAACTAGTCCCAATGATGAAGGTATTAAATTTGTTGGTATAGACATGGTAATGTTTATATAGTAGATTTGAATGATCTTTTCAAGATAAACTTGCAATGCCTAGTAGCCTTGAATGCCAAAATTAATGAGACTAGTTGGCTTTAGCACCGTAGACTTACACATATTAGTATGCATTCATTTCAAAAACTTATTAAAAAGAAATTGATTATTGACTTACCTAAATTGAATTTTGAAAAGGATAGAATTTATGATGCATGCCAACTAGGTAAACAAATAAAAGTCTCATTCAAATCTAAAAATATTGTTTCAACTTCTAGACCATTAGAATTATTGCACATAGATTTATTTAGACCCACTAGAACTACTAGTTTAGGTGGAAAATGATATGGCTTTGTAATTATTGATGATTTCTCTTATTTTACATGAATTTTCTTTTTGGCACATAAGGATGAAACTTTTCATGTATTCTCAAAATTTTATCGAAGAGTTACTAATGAAATTTTTTTTTTAATTCAAAAATTCGAAGTGATCATAGAACTGAATTTGAAAATTAAGATTTTAAAAAGTTTTATGATGAAAAAGGTATTGATCATAATTTTTCAGCACCTAGGACACCCCAACAAAATGAGATAGTAGAAAGAAAAAATAGAACCCTTGAAGAAATAGCCCATACTATGCTATATGAAAGCAACTTTTCAAGATACTTTTGGGCGGAAGTAATTAACACGACATGTTATATTTTAAACCATACTTTAATTAGATCAATTCTAAAGAAAATACCCTATGAGCTTTGGAAAGGAAGAAAACCAAACATTATATTTTTTCATATTTTTGGTTGTCGATGTTTTGTTTTGAATAATGGTAAAGAGAGATTAAGAAAATTTAATGAAAAATTTGATGAAGCTATTTTTCTTGATTACTCCTCTTCTAGCAAAGCTTTTAGAGTTTTTAATAAAAGAATTTTAGTAGTAGAGGAGTCAATATATGTTATTTTTTATGAGACTAATGATCTTCCTTCAAGGAAGAGTGAAGGTATTGATGATGCAGATCCTCTTATAGAAGGAATGAAGGAGCTCACCCTAAAAGACTCAACAATTCAAAATGAAGAAGAACATGAAAATAAACAAGAGGATGAAGGTGAAGAATAACAAGAACAACCTCAAGGTACAAATGACCTACCTAAAGAATGGAGGTATGATCACAATCATCCCAAAAAATTAATCATTGGTGATCCTACACATGGAGTAAGAACTCGTTCTTTACTTAGAGATGCATACAATTATTTTGCATTTGTTTCTCATTTTGAACCTAAAATCATAGATGAAGCTGAAAAAGATTATAATTGGATAAATGCAATGTAAGAAAAACTTAATCAATTCGAAAGAAATAATGTATGGATTTTAGTATCAAGACCTAAAAATTATCTAGTAATTAGCACAAAATGGGTATATAGGAATAAAATGGATGAACATGAAAATATAATTAGGAATAGAGAAAGATTGGTTGCAAAGGGTTATAATCAAGAAGACGGAATTAATTTTGATGAGACCTTTGCACCTGTTGCTAGATTAGAAGCAATTAGGCTTTTACTTGCATATGCATACTTTATGAATTCTAAGTTATTCCAAATGGATGTCAAAAGTGTTTTTCTAAATGGTTATATTGTCGAAGAAGTTTATGTAGAACAACCTCTCGATTTTGAAAATCATGCTTTTTCTAATCATATTTTTAAATTAAACAAAGCATTATATGGCTTAAAACAAGCACCTATGGCTTGGTATGAAAGGTTAAGTAAATTCTTGCTTGATAATGATTTTTCAAGAGAAAATATAGATACAACTCTTTTCATTAAAAGAAATCATGATGACATCTTAGTTATACAAATATACATTGATGATATTATATTTGGATCTACTAATGAAATTCTTTGTCAAGATTTTGCTAATCTCATGCAAGGGGAGTTCGAGATGAGCATAATGGGAGAACTTACATTCTTTTTCGGACTTCAAATCAAAACAAACAAAGGAAGGGATCTCCATCACTCAAAGCAAGTACACAAGAGAACTACTCAAAAGATTTGGAATGAAGAGCTCCAAAGCAATAGATACCCCCATGAGCCCATCATGTAAGCTTGACAAGGATGAAGGAGGTAAAAATATAGACTCAAAATTTTATAGCGGCATGATTGATTCATTATTGTATTTAACTACTAGTAGACTAGATATTATGTTTAGTATTTGTCTATGTACACGCTTTTAATCAAATCCAAAAGAATCATATTTAAATACAGTTAAAAAAAATTCTTAGATATTTAAAAGGTACACAAACTCCAGGATTATGGTATTCTAAGATCTTATCAATTGACTTAATAGGATATTCAGATGTTGATTTTGCTGGATGTAGATTAGATAGAAAAAGTACTAGTGGAACTTATAAATTTTTTTGGAGTTAACTTAATCTCTTGATTTAGCAAGAAGTAAAATTTGGTGGCACTGTCTATGGCCGAGGCGAATACATTACAGTCGAAAGTTACTGTGCTCAAATCTTGTGGATCAAGTAACAACTTGAGGACTTTGGCATCAAACTTAATGAAACTCCCATAAGATGTGACAACACTAGTGCTATTAATCTAACTAAAAATCTAATTCAGCATTCTAAATCAAAGTATATTAAAATTAGACATCATTTCATAAGAGAATATATCCAAAATAATAATATAATTCTTGATTATGTTTGTACAGAAAAATAATTGGCTGACATCTTTACCAAGGCCTTAAGTGAAGATAGATTTGTGAAATTAGGAGAGAACTAAGAATTCTTGATCCATCAGTTTAAGTATCTTTCTGATTCTAAGTTTTTTTATCAAAAATTCATTGAACCAAATTTTTTTGAAAATTTTTCATCATTTTTTTAAAATTGTTTTAGTCATGAGTCGACCCATAGGGTCGACCCTAGGGTAAACTTATAATTTTCATTAAAACTCATCAGGTGCTCTGTTTTATTAGAAAATCTCCTTTTGTAAATGAGCCGACCCTTTGCCTTTCATCTTCCTCATCCCACCGAACAAAAATCTCCTCCCTCTCCACTCTCTCAACCATAAAAATCTCTTAAAATTCCTCTTCCCATCGATTTTTCCCATTCAAATCACTCTCTTAGAAACTAAATCCCTTTTCCTTCTCTTCTCGTTTGGGCGAATCAAGCTTACCCTAGCTTCAAACCCTCATCTCCCAATCGATGGTCCATTTTTCTAAAATCTTTATTTTTCCTCTAAAATTTTTTCCACTCTACCACTCATTAGGTCTTCTAAACTGCTTGCAAGTCTCACTTGTCCAAAATAGCTCCCAAATTGAAGCTACTGCAGAGAAGAAAGTTTGTTCGTTGGTTAGAGGAGGATGTGCGCAGAAAAAGAATGGCAGCCGAGCCCTCTCCTACTCCAATCTCAGTTTCAGGTCCTGCTCCAGCTTTTTCATAGTCCTCACTCAGTCCAAGCAAGGTACCTCTCTCCAATCGAAGAGTAGAACCCAAGAAGAACATAGATTTTAAGTTTTTTGAAAAAGAAGGATTATCTATTGGATCAAAAATTAAAAATCAAGGATGTGAGTTTTACTATCTTTTGAAGAAAAATACTTATATTGATTTGGTCAGAGAATTCTATTTGAATTTAAGTTACCGCAATGGAATAGTAAAATCTTTAGTGAAAGGTGTTAACATTGTTCTTGATCTATTGCATTTGGGATAAATTTTGCACTTGCCTTGTTAAGGTTATACTCATATGGAGCTCCCAATCAAAGAAGAAGGAATAAGTGTTATTTTAGGGAGAACTTTTACTGAAAATTTAAAAAAATTAAAAGCAAAGATTCTTTCAGTAGAAATGAGACTTTTGCATCACATGGTTACCAAACTTTTTATCCCTAAGAGTGGCAAGCATGACCTCTTATCTGATAGGGATATTTGCATTATGTACCATATGATCACCGAGACCCCTTTGAACCTTCCTGCTTTAATGTTTGAGGCCATAAGGGAGACTCTGAATAGATCTAAGGCTCACTTGCCTTATGGTATGGCACACACCCTGGTCTTTAGGTGGTTCGAAGTCTATTTTGAGAGGGAGGTAGTCACCAGATTGTCACATTCTGACACCATCAACCGTCACACACTGCATCGTATGGGTTTTCCAAAGACTGATGGTGGTTGGTCGAAGGGTGTTGAGGAGAGAGCAGAAAAGAGAGCAGAGGAGGAGGGACCATCTTCACCTCTTCATGATCACAGGGCATCTCCTGATATTCAGTTCATATCTGATCATGAGGTTGGTCCCTCAGAGTCAGTGAGGAGGCATGTTTCTATCTCACAGTTTGGGAGCAGAGTAGATCCTTCAGAGATCAGACTTACAGATGATCAGATTGAGTTGATGTCCCAGCGAGTTGCCTCCATTTTATCCCAGTAGTTTGCCACCTTAGGTTTTACTCAGAGGACGTCATCTCAGGCTATTTCAGACCAGACCTTGATCCCTCATATCTCTACTATCTTTCAGATGCTTACAGCTCAGTTCGCACGTATTGAGGAGCTTGAGGATATATTCTGAGACTGACAGGCAGAGTTTTAGATTTGAAGAGATAGGTATTAGTCTTAGCCCTTCTCCAGCCACAAGCGAACATCATGGAGGTCTCCGACCTATCTATAGATGTAGCTAGGCTTCGAGGTGTTTTGCAGAGTGACTTTGATTTTTTGAGAAAGGAGATCAGGGGATCCAGTGAGACTGTCTCTACTCAGATTGATACCCTGATGCAGTCCTTAACGAGAGCTTTGGAATAATTGGACACCATCAGACTTTCTCTCCTAGCACAGTCCATAGCTTCCTAAGCTCCAGGACCTTCTCGCCCTTCTGCTCGTGTCGGTACTTCTACCCATGGCTGAGGCAGACGTAGTCGAGGATGTGCCCGTGGCCTTGACCCTGAGACTCCTCATCATATCTCTGACTCTTCTGATTCTGATCCCTCTAGCCATGATATCTATTAGATCTAGCATAGTTTGTCTTTTATGTCTAGGATCTAGCTTATGGCCTTTGTATTTGTTGGCTGTTTGACCAATGGAAAGCTATATTTTGACTTGACTCTTATGTAATGTGACACTTATGTCATTTTGGATATATATATATATATATATATATATATATATATATATATATATATATATATATATATATATTATATATATATATATATATGCTTTTAACTTCTATGAATGTGGTATCATTTGGATTGATTTTTAAGAATGGCATCAATTGAAATGTCTTAATTTTGTGATATGACAATACCTCATATATGTGCTATAAAATATTATGAATGGTAATATCTTTTATATGAATAAATTGAAATATCCTTTATGATTGCCATAGTAAGGGAGAGTCTTTTTCATTTTTCTTTAAAAAAGAGGAGTAGTGATCTTAATTGATGTTGTCAAAAGGAGGAGTAGAGAAATAAAATCAAGTAATAAGCAAATTTATCAAAAGAGAATAATCTTATAAGCTATTTTAAAACCTAATCTTCAAACTACACATGATGCATTTTATTCAAACAATTGACTATAATGGTTAAGTGATGCATCTTCATAAATTTAAAATTTTTAATCAACACTTTATATATGTTATATTTTACTTTTGCTCAAGTATTTTGTCATCATCAAAAAGGAGGAGATTGTTGCTCCTTGAATTGATTTTGATGATTACAATACATTTGAGGGGGTTACTAATGATTTTGGCTTGGAAAAAGATTTATTGTATTTCAAGGGCAAAACCATAATTTTATCAAGTTCTAATTTGAGAGCCTCAAGAGTAAGAATAGAAGATTTGTGATCTATTGGAGGTAATTTTATATTTTTTGGATGTGTATTTTAAGAGAAAATCAAGTTTTAAAAAAAAGGTCGACCCCTAGGGTCGATCTCTATCAAAAGGGCTGAATGGCACGCTATTTTTTTGCTGGCACACCCAAAAGGGATGACCCTATAAGTCAATCTATGTTGCTGTGTAAGCTAAAGATATAGAACAGTGACTTTTTGTTCTGCACCACAGAGGTCGACCCTATGAGTTGACCCCTGCGACGGAAAATCTCCATAACGGTAAATTTTTCAGCTCATTTTGACCGTATTTAATGCTCATTTAATACACTCTAATGGCTCTATTTCAGCCCAAATTTGTCTCTAGCAACTATTGAAGATATAAAGGCACTTGAAGGAGGAAAAAAAGAAAAAGTTTTTAAGATTTTTCAAGCATTCATTTTAGCCTTAAGCAAAAAATCCTCTTCAAGCAAAAGAAGCTTTCATTTCAAGTTTACCAATCCCTCAAAAGCTCATTCAAGTCTTTAATAACTTTGAGAAAAATCAAAAAAGCTTCTTTCTTATTGTGTAAAGTATATTTAAGGTTTTATTTGCTCATTAAAGGAGCTAAACTTGTATCTCTTGTCATTAACTCTCTTACTCTGCTTTTGTCTTGATTTTCAATTTTGGAAGGGTTCCAAAACTTGGATAGGTTAATCCAAACCTTAAATCAGATTATATCGGATTGGCTTGTATGTAGAAATAAATGTTCTAGCTTAGGATAGCTAGAGTCGGAGGTACCGATGTTGTATTCTTATTGAATACATTTTAGTGGATTTAAATTCCCAAGTAGGAGCTTGGAGAGTGGATGTAGGTGCAAGGTTGGTACGAAACTACTATAAATCTTGTTTGTTTGTGGTATGCATACTTGCTCTCTATCTAAATTTTTTTATTTCCTTGCATTCTTGCATCTCATTTCTACACTTAGCTTAAATCACTTGCCACACATAACTTGCTTATTATTACTTAATCCTTGTGGTTCTAAATTAACTTTAAAATTTCAAAAATCTAATTCACCCCCTTCTCTTGGATTGCATAGCTAGGCAACACATGGATAGTGAGTTAATCTAGGATTTAATCCTTCTAACTCTCCTGAGTTCCTTCTTTAGTATCTTCTACGAGAAGAAGGTGAAGAATGTCTTTACTATGGGTATCTATTATTATTACAGCAATAATGAGTATTAGAGATAAATTATAAGAGTTGTCTTGCAAGTGTGAAGCAATAGTAGGATGCAAAAGTTGCATCTACTAATAGTATGTATATAATACAAACTAGTAAATCATTGAGTGTTTCAGCTTTAAAATTTTTAGATGTGTGATATCTTATATAGGTTCCATTTATGTAAAGTGTTGCTGGACCTATAAAGCTGAAGTAAAGTGACTACTTGCCTTTTGGCACTGATAGAAAACCCATTCATACTAAGGCTATTGGAACCTATTTATTTAGAAACTAATAGACTATTGTTATATGCCTTAATTTATCAGAAATATTATTTAAATTTCTAGACTATAGTAATATGGTTTTGAAATTAATGTAAAAAGTAAAAGTTACTCTCCTTTTGATAAATTTTATGGCTATGTCTTATGTTTCTGTTACTCAATGATGTTGTTCTTCATGTTGATGAGAACAAAAAATAGATTTCTGATGGTTACATATCTCTGACATTACCAACTTGGATATTTTTGTGAGTCAAATATAAACAAATAATACAAGAAAGAGTTCTTTGTTTGTATGATTTGAATCATATAGAACTTATAAATCTTGTCTCATGGATAAAATGACCAAGATCCCATTTATTGGACATGAAAAAAGGCATGCATGGTATTAGGCCTTATGCATATAGATGTTCGAAGATCAATAATATCTTGATCTAGAGATGGACACCACATATGAGATATGGTGTATTTCTTAATTTGCTTCATAAATCTTATTATCTCATTCGGGATATGCTCTAGAAATTACTGTATGTGTTTTAAATGAGATACCATCAAAATCTGTTACTAATACTCCATATGAGATATGAAAAAGACAAAAGGCATGTTGCCCAGCTTATGTGAAAAGAGTTGATGTATATAAGTTTGTGCTAAAACAGGTTTATATATGTTTATAAGTTATCCTAAAGAATAGTATGTGATACTATTTCTACCACCCTACTAGACAAAAGATATTTTGTTAGTAGGTATGCCACCTTTTAAGAAAAAAAAAATTTTTTTTTAAGGAGACAGTGGGAGGATAATTGAACTTGAGAAGTTCAGGATCAATGAACTATCATAACTTGTGGAGTGTCCACAAGTTGATCCTCGACCACATGTGCTCATTGGTGAGGCACAACCATGACATACACCTCCTCATCGAAGGTCAATCTGAGTGTGTAATGTACCACTCAAAATATGGGTTTGTCATTGTGAATGACTGTACACCATACATCATTGAGAATGATATTTTTCTTAACCTATTCGAAGATTATCATGAGTAAAGACTCTGACAGTTGGCTTAAAATCATGACATCCGAAATGAACTCTCTGTACATCAACCAAGTATGGACTATGGTTGAAGCACTTATGGGTATGGCCCAATAGGTTGCTATCAGGGATGTTAATTTGGATTTTTGATATTGCCACACACCATCTAGAGAATTTGTTTCTAGTGTGAGGGCAAATGTATTTATGGACTAAAGCAGGTATTGAGGAGTAAGTACTTCTATTTTTGATGACATAGTCAAAATATTTGACTTTATCAAAATATGGATGAATCGTGTATATGCAGAAGATAAGTGGGAGTCCCACTAACTTCTTGGTAAATGTATGTGGAAGACATACGGTATATTGGGAAGGTAGTCCCGATATTGCACTCAGTCAATGACATGATTATCATAAAAGTTTTCATGAAAAGACTTGGGTGTAGCATCCAATATACTAGGCATCTATAGGGATAGATATAAGTGGATGTTGGGCTGGTCCCAGTCTAAGTACATAAATTTTATGTGAATCGGTTCGACATGAATGGGTGTAAAGAGTTTACTTATCCATATATTCAGTGTACTAAGCTTGATGTGGCTTATGCCTTATGCATAAATCATTATTTTCAGGCAAATCCATGATAGGATTTTTTGAAAACTATGAAAAGCTTTCTCTAAGTACTTGAGAAGTACTAGAGGAGTAATAAATTAAAAAGTTCTAAACAGCAAACTGTGTTAGACTCAGTTAATTGCTATGTGTAAAAGATTGCTAAGAAAAGTCGCCTGATGAAAGCATTCATCACTGAGTTGGGTGTCGTCTCACAAGGTACCCACACACATCCTATGGCGCTTTCACCTCATTTATGATTAGATCATAAAATGAGTTCATACTGAGAATAGTATAATAGGATCAGTTCACTAAGCCTTAACACAGCAGTAGTATGTTCACCACCTTGATTGCATGGGCATCAGCTATGGGGTGATTGGCTTTAGTGCAAGTGAAAGATTGAAAGAATAGTTGTTGGAACCAAATCTAGGGTTTCAGGGTTAGATCTTGAAATTTTTCAAGATCAGGCAGCGAAGACTAAAATAAATCAAAATTTATTTTTTAAAATCAGAGAATCTAGATCTAAGATCCTATTACATGATTATTACATAGCATTAAATCAAAAATTAAAATATATAGAGCATGAACTACATGTTGATCATATCAACATGTTTCTATACTACATCTAATGTATGTATTAAACAATAGATCAGATCTATTACCTTGCAAGTTAGACGTTCTAACCTTGCTGATCCGGCTTGAGGATGATGTTGCAAACCACACATTCCGATCTAGGAGTCATCCACACGAGCCCACGAATCTCGATCAGAAGTCCTGCTTCAGGAAATCAGCACAGTATGCTAGTACTGCGCTGATCCTTCTTCGATGGTTGATCAGGTGCCTCCTTCTTCTTGATTTGGACTCTTCCAAATGATGAAGTAGGAGAAGGAGTTTTAGATCTGAGATGCTCTCAGAAAACTCAAGATGGAGGAAGAGAAAGATGAAACTAACAACCCTAGAAGAAGACCCTCTTCTTCTTCTCTTTCTCTCTCTAGACACCCTATCTTGTGTCTATTATATCTCCACACCCAAAGGTATTTCTCTTGATTTTTGGACCCCAAACTCAATCTCTATTTTACAAAATTTTATGAAGAAACTCATTTTATAGAGAGAGATATGATAGAGTCCTTGTCTAGGTCAAATACCTAGTCAAGGCTTATCCAAACATGGCAAGATAAGGGGCCCCAACTCTTGGGCCTCCTCCTTATTTTCATGCATGGACCATAGAAAAGGGTCACAATGTGCCCTAAAGCCAAAAAAATTAGAAAAAATCTGGGATAATTCGATGCAAAAAAGAAGAGTTTTGGATTTCTAAAACTATATCTCATAGAATTTGAAATCCAAATTTATTCCTACTTTGATTTGATCCACAACCACTTTCTATGTATGAAAAAAGAGAAAACCTTTTGACATAGAAAGACCTGGGAGAGGCTTTTGTCACACAAAATAAGAGATTGGCATGGAATAAGAGAGAGGGCGTGGGGGGCTTATGTGGCGCAAGGTGGAATCCTAGTCTTACTAGGATCTATCTTATGACTTGTTTTAAATTGATTTTTCAAACTAAATCAAACCAAAATTAGATCAACTCAATTAAAATAGTTCTTAATCTAATTAGAAACTTAATTTAATCAGATAAAATTAGATTTAAATTAGATTTAATTTTTTAATCAATTAGAAATTAGGTGACCCAAGTCCTAATTGAACTAAGACTAGTTTTTCCTTGCACTTGGCTTATCTAATAAACCAACTGAACTTGATCCAATCAAGCTAAACTAAATCTAATTAAATCATATTCAACTAGACTTAATCTCAGCCCATTGGCTTAATCAAATTAAGCTAATTAGCAATCAAATGCTAATCGATCCTCCTGCAACACTTGCACTAGTTAAATGTCAATCGTATTGATCATTTAACCTAGAACATTCTTAATCATTGATCAACCATCCGATCGAATCATAAACTCTAATGTGTGTGACCTCATAGGTCCGAACCTAAATCGGTAGCTCAAAAATAAATTTCTGTACGAATCGAAGTGACCATCTAGCAATGGTACCCGATGATCGGATAGGTCAAATGTGTAGAACAACATCCTTAGAACCAATGTGGATATAGTTTCCAAATAATTCATCCCCTTGACCAAAATGATCATAGGATACTCAGAGTTCAACTGTCAACTCTGATCAGGTTGTCCACATTGTATTTCAAAATATCAAATCCATCTGATGGATTATCCTGACCAAGATTTTGCTAAATTGAAATATAGTGACTCATTCTTCTCCAACTCTTGGAGTGGTCAATCCCATCTCGATCACACTTTGACTTTGCAAGTACTTGACTATGCCTAGAAGCCTTCCGTCACTGAATTAAAAATTTAGTTAGTCCAGTACCAAAGCATAATGAGTTGCTTGCAAGTCACTGAGGTGATCTCAGGTCTAAGAGACACTTATACCTATAACCCATCAGAGGCATTCTCGACAGCAGAATGCTCTGGAGTTGGTCACGTTCCATGATGATGTACTCTTACATCTCACCTGTATGCCATACAGTGTCTCCACACTCCTTGGTTAAGAGGACAACCAACCCATATGGCTACAGCGACCGATGCTCGATAGAAGCTGTCATCCTTATTAACAGTCTATCATTTAGTCATGAACAGTTTTAAAGACTAATCGATAAATTCTCTCTTTATCGAATCTAAATAGTCCTAAGGACTTCATCATAACAATGGAGTTCATTAGAAGATGAAAGCTTATGATGAAAATACCAAATATATTTTATTTATTAACAAATCAATTACCATACAAGATTGCTTAACCATCAACAGGCTGACGATTGTTTTGAGACATATTTCCAATAAACTCCTACTTGTCCTAAAGCTACTTGGCACAGTATCTATACCCATCTTGACTTGTGGTTGTCGAACTCTTTATCTCCAGGACTTTAGTAAAGGGGTCGGCCAGATTCTCTTTTTCGTCGATCTTCTGAAGGTCGATGTCATCTCGATCCACGATCTTCCGGACCAGGTGGAAGCGATGCAAAATATGCTTCGTCCGCTGGTGTGCTTTGTGTTCCTTCGCCTGAGCTATGGCACCAGTGCTGTCGCAATAGAGCAGGACCGAACCATGAGGGAGGGTGCTACTCCAAGCTCGGTGATGAATTTTTTCAGCCACATAGCTTCTTCGCGACATCTGATGCTGCGATGTACTCTGCCTCACAAACAGAGTCTGCCACAGTATGCTGCTTGAAACTCTTCCAGCAGATGGCTCCATCATTCAGAATAAAGATATAACCCGATACGCTTCTGCTGTCATCATGGTCAGATTAAAAGCTGGAGTTTGTGAACCCCACAAGTTTCAGATCTGACTCGTCATAAACCAACCATTGGTCCTTAATATTTCTCAAATACTTAAAGATGGCTTTAACCACTTTCTAGTGATTTTCTCCAGGATCAGATTGGTATCTACTCACTACTCCTAGTGAGTATGCCACATCTGGTCTTGTACATATCATGGCGTACATGATAGATCCCATGGTCGAAGCATATGAACTCTACTCATATGCTGTCTCTCTTCAGGAGTTGTCAGACAATCCTTCTTAGAGAGAAAATTCATGGCCTATCGGTAGATAGCCCTTCTTGAAATTCTCATGCTGAACTTCTTCAGCACAGTGTCTATGTACGTGGATTGGATAACCCAAGCATCTTTTTAGATCTATCCCTATAGATCTTCATCCCTAGGATGTAGGATGTTTCACCCAGTCCTTCATGGAGAACTGTAATGACAACCAAATTTTTATTTCCTATAGTGCGGGGATGTCATTCCCGATTAAGAGAATGTCATCCACGTACAAGATAAAAAATACCACAACTTGACATTTGCTCATTTACAGATGCATGGCTCTTCTCCTTCTTAATGAAGCCATATATTTTGATCACCTTATCAAAATGCATGTTTCAACTTTGAGAAGCTTGCTTCAATCCATAAATGGATCTCTAAGCTTGCACACTTTGGACTCATCTGTGGATGTAAATCCCTCAGGTTGTATTATATACATCTCTTCGATCAGCTCTCCATTCAGGAAAGCTGTCTTTACATCCATTTGCCAGATCTCATAATCCAGATGGGCAGCTATTGCAAGCATTATCCAAATTGATTTGAGCATTACTATAGGGAAAAACGTCTCATCATAGTCAATACCATAATGTTGACCATACCCCTTGGCAACCAGATGAGATTTATAGGTCTCCACCTTTCCGTCTATGCCCCTTTTCCTTTTGAACACCCATTTACACCCAATGGGTTTAACTCCTTCAGGTGGGTCAACCAATGTCCATACATCGTTGACCTTCATGGACTCCATTTTGGATTTCATGGCTTCAAGCCATTTCTCGAAATCAGATCTCTGCATTGCATCCATATAGGTGATCGGATCCTCATCGTTCTCATCAGTTCGATGGGATCACTGTCTCGGATGAAGAAATCATAGTATCTATCCGGTTAATGCGGTACTCTATCGGATCGTCTTAATGGTATAGGTACATTGGGCTCCAGATCTGATCTAATCAAATTCGACTCAGGTTCAGCTATTGGTGTCAGTCCTTCTACCTGTTGAACTTCATCAAGTTCAACCTTAGAGGTAACGGTTCCTTCACCAAGGAACTCTTTTTCTAAAAAGATTGCCTTAAGACTGACGAACACCTTTTGTTCATCAGCATGGTAGAAAAAATATCCTTTGGTCTCTTTGGGGTACCCTATGAATGTGCATTTGTCAGACCTAGGTCCAAGTTTGTCTGTGACTAATCATTTGACATAGGTCGGGCACACCAAGACCCTAAGGTGTGAAAGTGCTAGCTTACACCCTATCCATATCTCATATGGAGTCAAACTTACTTGGAACCCTATTTAACAGATAATAGACAGATTCAAGTGCATATCCCCAGAAGGATATCGGCAAGCTGGCAAAACCTATCATGGATCGGACCATGTCTAACAGAGTCCAATTTCTCCTTTCAGACACACCATTATGCTGTGGTGTTCCTGGAGGAGTCTATTGAGAAAGAATCCCATTCTCTCCTAAATATGTGAGAAACTCACTAGAAAGATATTTTCCTCCTCGATCAGATCAAAGAATTTTAATACTTTTTCAGTTTGTTTTTCTACTTCACTTCGTAATCGTTTGAACATTTCAAATGAATCTGACTTATATTTCATTAGATAGACATATCCATATCTAGATAGATCATCCATGACAATTATGAAGTAGAAATATTCACCTCTAGCACTTGTGCTCATGGGCCCGCATACATCAGTATGTACTAGGCCCAAGAGTTCAGTAGCTCTCTCACTTTTTTCAGTAAAAGGTGATTTGGTCATTTTACCAAGAAGACAAGACTCACAGGTTGGAAGTGATTTACAATCACTGACTTCAAAAATTTCCTCTTGAGTCAACCTGTTTATTCTATTCTTGTTTATATGACTTAGCCTACAGTGCCATAAGTAGATATCTGACACACTATCTAATCTAGGGTACTTGCCAGTTGAATAGACTATATTAACAGGTTGTGATAATATATACACACCATTGTTCAAATGTCCACAAAAAATAGTAACACCATTCATAATGATATTACAAACTTGTTTCTTTATTGAAATTTCATAATCATTTTTGGCCAGAAGGCCTACATAAATGATATTTAAAAAGAAACTGGGACAGAAATGACAATCATTAAAAACAATGATATGGGATTCAAATACAAATTTCAAGATTCCTAATGCTAGAACTGGAACTAGTCTTCCATCTCTAACGTTCAGGAACCTCTCGCCTTGCTCGAAGCTCCTACTAACCGCAACCCCTGCAATGAATTGCAAATATGGTAAGGGCTATCAGTATCTAATACCCAGTCAGTTATATCACAAATAGAAAAATTGTAAGGAGTTATCATATAAATACCTTGCCCAGTAACAACTTGCTGCTTTCTCTGCCTGTTCGGGTCTAAGGAGGTAATGTACTGGGGACAGTTCCTCTTCCAGTACCCGCGCTTCTTGCAAAAGAAGCATTCCGCTTGACTCTTATCGAGGTTGATCTTTTTGTCTGGCCCTGCACTGATGTCCCAGCATGAACTTGCACCTTTTTCACTCTCTCTTCTTGTTCTTCTTCCCTTTCTTAAAGGGTCGAGAACCAGAAGACGAACCTTCCACAAAATTCACCAACTCCTTGTGGAGTTGGTGATCCTTCTCAAAGTTCTGAAGTAACCCCAGTAACCCATGGTAGTTCACTTCAGGCTTTGTCATTCTATAATAAATGAGGAATGGGAGATAAGACTTGGGCAGTGAATTTAGTATTGCATCCTTCCCAAGCTGCTCATGCAAGAGAAAGCCGAGCTTGCTCAATCGTTCCATCAGCTCGATCATGTACAATACATGATCAGTGATAGAGGCACCATCCCATATTTTGGCATTGAAGATGGCACAACTAGTCTTGTCCCTCTTCATGTCATCGGGTGTGCCAAAGGCATCCTCCAACACTTGAAACATGTCCTTTCACTGAGCCATCTCGAATCTATGATTAAATTCGTCGCTCATGGCAGCCAGCATGATACAGCGTATTATGGTCCGATCACTGAGCCACTTCTGGTAAGTGTCTCTGACTGCTCCATGTGCATTGACAGCTGGCTCCTCAGGTGCAGGATCCATTATCACATATAAGATCCGTTCATGCTCCAGAACTATCTTCAACTTTCGGTACCAGCTATCGAGTTGGTTCCCACCAACTTATCATTGTCCAACAATGATCGGAGCGATAGGGAAGAGGCCATATCTACATAAAAGAAAATCATAACTAAATTAGTAATTGATTCATTAAACCTAAAGATTTAGACTTTAATGAAAAAGTTTCTCTCACTATTTTATTCGAATTGATAGCCTCTACCTTCAATTCAAGAAATTATCCTAATTTTTTAGTGGATACTAAAATCCACTTAGACTGCACACAAGCCCAACTTTGGTTGGCCAACCCATGCACATCTAAGGGTAGGTTCATAACCAATTATTTCTCTAAATAATTTTTAGTAATTTTAATTTGCCCCAGAAACCTAATCAGTAGGCTTTGGCCTCCACTATAAGGATCCGGTTAGGTCTAACCATTAACATGACCATACTTGGTGCATTTAACCAACGAATGATTAAGCCCAACTTTGGTTGGCTCACCTAACCACCATTAGAGAGACACTTTCAAGTCATCATATGATGAGTGATAATTCCATTAGTCAACAAGCACCAGGCCTTTGGGTCTGCAATGATTATTGAGTTAATAAACTCATTATCAAACACCTTAATGGGAGGCTATGACTCAGTTATCTCCATAACTTTATCATTTTAAGGACCTAATAATTTTAGAAGATTTAAATGATTTAGAGGATGAGGTCAGATGAACCAACCTATCATGATCCTCCCACTGGCTTCACCAAGTCAGCTTAAGGGAGACCATTAAAAGGGATGGTCTAGGAGCACCTAAATCAGTCACACTGATTTACCTAGCTAACATGGATCAGCTCGAATAGTCAAGTGATCCGATCAAAATATAATTTTACTAAGAGGCCAGGTAAGTTCGATCAGTGGGAGGGTCGACCAAAGCTTGCCTTAGACACCATCAAAAATGGTCAGGTAAGCGGGCTCCCAATTAAAAACCACCGATCTGATTTACCTTAGACACCAATTGATTTAATTAGTTTCAATTAGATCAACCTAACAGTTCATGCTAGACAGCTTAGCCAAGAATCAAGTCCATTTGATTCTCGTTAAAGACATGGACTTGATCAACTACAACTATTATAATTGATCTAGAGATCCTTGACCTAATCTAAGATAATAATTGATTAGATTTAGTCAATTCTCTAATTAAGTCCATCTTTAATCTAACCATAGGTCCAACCTAATTAATGGATCTAATTCTCACTAACCCATTAACCCAATGTGTTATGGTTTGTGTCTTAGGTTCTTCAATTTACAATCCTAGAACCTAATCAAACAACTTCTTAATTCTTAATAAGTTTTGGGCGAGGGTTGGGTTCGGCTTTTCAAAAATAATTTTCATATTTATAAAATAATTTTATAATATGGTTCTACCAACTATATTGCATGTTTGATTTATAATCAAGATGTAAATAAAATAAACATGAAATTACTTTAGATCTAATCTAAATAGGTTCATATAATTGAAATAATTTCAACTTTAAACAATTTCTTTGCACAAAAATTATTAACAAAGAGATTTTATTTTAGATTTAAATATCTTTTAAATCTAATAAATTATAAATTTAATCTAGATCATATCTAACAAATTTATGATTAAAGATAGATCTACACGAATTAGGACAACCTTTGCACTGTAAGAGGTAAAACTTACAGCAGGACAACCTTGCAGTTCGTGATTGATCTAAAATTTTAATTTTAAATTTAATAATCAGATTATAAATTATATTTAATCTAAAAAAATAATCTAAGCATGTATAAATAATCATGTAATAAATAACCTGATTCTGATACCAATTATTAGAACCAGATCTAGGATTTCAGGATTAGATCTTGAAACTTTTTCAAGATCAGGCAGCGAAAGACTAAAATAAATTAAAATTTATTTTTTAAAATTAGAAAATCTCTAGATCTAAGATCCTATTATATAATTATTATATAGTATTAAATCAAAAATTAAAATACATAGAGCATGAGCTACATGTTGATCATATCAATATGTTTCTATACTACATCTAATGTATTTATTAAACAATAGATCAAATCTATTACCTTGCAAGTTAGACGTCTTGCTGATCCGGGCTTGAGGATGATGTTGCAAAATGCACATGCATCTGGTCTCTAGGAGTCATCCACACAAGCCCACGAATCTCAACCAGAAGTCCTACTTCAGGAAATCAGCACAGTATGCTAGTACTGCGCTGATCCTTCTTCGATGGTTTATTAGGTGCCTCCTTCTTGATTTAGACTCTTCCAAAAATGAAAAATAGGAGGAAAAGTTTTAGATCTGAGATGCTCTCAGAAAAACTCAAGATGGAGGAAGGAAACAGATGAAACTAACAACCCTAGAAGAAGACCCTCTTCTTCTTCTCTTTATTCTCTCCTAGACATTCTATCTTGTGTCTATTATATCTCTACAACCCAAAGGTATTTCTCTTTGATTTTTGGATGCCCCAAAGGACACTCAAATCTCTATAATCTACAAAACTTTTATAAAGAAACTCATTTTGTAGAGAGAGATATGATAGAGTCCTTATCTAGGTCAAATATCTAGTCAAGGCTTATCCAAACATGGCAAGATAAGGGGCACCCAACTCTTGAATGCCTCCTCCTTATTTTCATGCATGGACTACCAGCAAAGGATGCACAATATGTGCCCTAAAAGCCACAAAAATCTCAAAAAAAATTAGGATAAATTCGATGCAAAAAGGAAAGAGTTTTGGATTTCTAAAACTCTATCTCATAGAATTTGAAATCCAAACTTATTCCTACTTTGATTTGATCCACAATCACTTTCCATGTATGAAAGAAGAGTGTAAATCTTTTGGATGTAGGAAAGATCTGGGAGGGGGCTTTTGTCGTACAAAATAAGAGCGGATTGGCATGGAATAAGAGAGAGAGCGTGGGGGGCTTATGCGGTGCAAAGTGGAATCCTAGTCTTACTAGGATTCTATCTTATGACTTGTTTCAATTTGGTTTCTCAAACCAAATCAAACCAAAATTAGATTAATATAATTAAAATAGATCTTAACCCAATTAAAAATTTAATTTAATAAAATTAAATTAAATTTAAATCTGATTTAATTTTTTAATCAAATTAGAAATTAGGTTGACCCAAGTCCTAATTGAACTAGGACTAGTTTTTTCTTGCACTTGGCTTATCCAATAAAATAATTGGATTTGATCCAATCAAGCCCAAACCAAATCTAATTAAATAATATTCAATTAAACTTAATCTCAGCCCATTGAATTAATCAAATTAAGCCAATTAGCAATCGAATTGCTAATCGATTCTCCTGCAACACTTGCACTAGGTTAAATGTCAATTGTATTGATCATTTAACCTAGAATGCTTCTTAATCGTTGATCAACCATCCGATCAGATCATGAACTCTAATGTGTGTGACCTCATAGGTCCGAACCTAAGTCTATAGTATAGGAATAAATTTTTATATCAATCGAAGTGACCATCTAGCAATGGTACCCGACGATCGGATAGGTCAAATGTGTAGAACAATATCCTTAGAACCCATGAGGATATAGTTTCCATATAATTCATCCCCTTGACCAAAATAATCATAGGTCACCTCAGAATTCAACTGTCAACTCTGATCAGGTTGTCCACATTATATTTCAAAATATCAAATCTATCTGATGGATTACCCTGGCCAAAGTTTTGCTAAATTGAAATACAGTGACTCATTCTTCTCCAACTCTTGGAGTGGTCAATCCCATCTCGATCACACTCTGACTTCGTAAGTACTTGACTATGCACAGAAATCTTCCATCACTGAATTAAAAATTTAGTTAGTCCAGTGCTAAAGCACAGTGAGTTGCTTGCAAGTCACTGAGATGATCTCAGGTCTAAGGGACACTTATACCTATATCCCATCAGAGACAGTCTCGACAGCAGAATACTTTGGAGTTGGTCATGTTCAATGATGATGTACTTTTACATCTCATATGTATGCCATACTAGTGTCTCCACACTCTTTGGTTAAGAGGACAACCAATCCATATGGCCTACAGTGATCTATGCTCGATAGAAGCTGTCGTCCTTATTAACAGCTTATCATTTGATCGTGAACAATTTTAAGGACTAATCGATAAATCCTTTCTTTATCGAATTTAAATAGTCCTAAGGACTTCATCATAACAACGGAGTTCATTAAAAGATGAAAGCTTATGATGAAAATATCAAATATATTTTATTTATTAACAAATCAATTACCATACAAGATTGCTCAACCGTCAACAGGTTGACGATTGGTTTTTAGGACATATTTTCCAACAATAGTACCCTATAAGCCAATCACATGGTGATGCGAAGGGACTTTTCTATGATATCTTCCTACTCAGTTGAATGACATTAGTTATTTTATTTATGAGGTATTATATTTTATCATTTGCTGCATCATATTTTTATGATTATGACAAACTTCATAGATTAGGACAATGATTTTAGGATCATGATGAGATCATGTCAGTGTGATCTAGAATCTTGATGGTCCCAATCTAAAATATTTCTAGTCATTGGATCATCGAGTTGGAGATCGATGATATCGATAAGACTGGTACATCCTATGTATGCTCGATGTAGAGGGTGGTTGATCTCACAATCAGTTGTGTGGTGAGACTAATACAAGGATGTAGGTGCTCATTAGAGAATAAGTTCACTGAACTGACCCATAGAAAGAACATCTGATAGAGCCTTATAGCATGTCGATAGATGGTTCTCCAGTGGGAGTGGTGCAAGTGATCCTCTGACCTGAGATCACCATGGTACCTTATGTACGTGGATCCTTACTTTGATTTATTCACTAGCATGCTACTTTGAGATGTGTATGGGATATTTTGGGTATAGTGTAGTGTGCATAGAGGTTATGAGTGGTCAATAAAGAATCGGTCACTCTTTGTAGGAGGAGAGAACATCCTATATGATCTCATAAGATGATGACTCTAAGAGTCTCTAGCCAAAGCAGGGATGAACAGTAGAAAAAGTTTCTACTGATTTATCAATCGAGTCATCATCATCAGATCGAGATACATATTGATAAGTATTTGGACTTGACATGATTCCATGCCCATGGCCTTTTCAAGATATTGTATGATCGAAGGATTGAATTGCATTGTAACTCACCACGGAAGGATAATTTTGATATTTTTATCAAATTTTAAATCTTTTGAGTAGTCATGACATGTTGCTAGATGTGAATTTTGACTTGTAGACTCACCAAAATTAAAAGAGTTTAATTTGAGAATCAATTAGGAAGAGTCCTAGTTGATTGGGACTCTTGAGCTGACCTAATCTAATCAGATTAGGATTATGTTGAGAGTCTGGATGCACTGCTGGCAAGATTTAGAACCCAATGAGTCACACACAATAAAAATTTGGTCTTGGTCCAATCTATTTGGATTTATTATAAATTCAATGGGTTAATTAAATTGCTAGCACATGAATTAGTCCAAGTTCCCAATTTGGTTCAATGCAAAGGTGTTTGTGCTAAACCCAAGCTTGTTGCCTTAACCTAATGAGATTGGGTTCAATCCTTTAAGTCATGAGATGGCTTAACCTTTTATTTTGGAAGTGTTTCAGCTCATCTTAGACTTCTCCATGCCAAACCACATGCTAGGAAATAAATGCCGCCCCATTTATTTTGTGCATTAAGGAGAGGAGTCCTTCTCTTCCACTCCTCTTAAATTCCTTCCTTTAATTCCACGCATTTCTTCATTCTTCATGTCATGAGATGGCTCTTGGGATTGTGGGCACAGATGAGAAGGAGGAGTCCTTCTTTTGGATGGAATTTGAATACCACAAAAATAAATGGGATGCCACATGTATTCGTTGAATATGGAAGAGTCCTAATTGTTTTGGACTCTTAGTTTCTCACCCTATCCATTATCCCACGTGCTATATGATGGCGTATTAATTTTTCTTAGTAGAGGAAGAGTCTTTCTATTAGTCAAACCTCTTATTCCATGCCTTAACCCATTGTTTTCCATGCTAAAATTTATTTGTGGCGTGTAATGGATAAGGGATGCCAAGAGTTGGTTTCCCATGGAGTCACCCCATCTTTCCTATAAAAGGGGGGTGCTACATCTAGGTTTCATGTCCAATTTTGGGCTGTAGATAGGCGTTAGAATAAGGAGAAAAAGAGAGAAAAAATTTGAGATAAAGATAAGGAAAAGGGAGAAAAAAAATAGAAAGGAAGAGAAGAAGGAAAAAAGGAAAGCATGTGATGCTTGTCCTAAAATTAGATTGTTCATGTGTTGAACATATAATCTGATATTTGTGTGGTGAGATCATTTGAGAAAAGATTTCTAGAGTGATCCTAGTGGAGGTCTTGAAGGCATGCAAGCAATGGTGCAATGCATTCTTGCGAAGGATGATTGACAGCGTACTTATGAAGAAAGCTGCAACACTACGTCGAATTGGGAGGGGCTCTGATCAGTTCTATGTGGATCACCATTAGAGGGCTTCTATTTTAGAGTCTTGTGGAGATCTCAAGATTATCAGTTTATGATCTTCATGTTGGTATATGGCTTCTGATCTCTTCTTGTTGTATATGCTTATGTTATTTGATTGCAATCATCAAGGTGTTCCTAGGACTTTAATGTTCTGGTAGTCTAATTTAAATGTTAAACTTATTTTTAATTGTTGAATGTATGTAGAAATTTTTAAAATTTATATTCCACAGCATCACTGAAACCCAACATTTTCTTGGAGTGACATATGTCATGACTTATAGGTAGATAACATCTTTTACTTGCCTCTATATTTAACTTCTTCAACATGAGATCTATGTATTGAAATGGAGATAAGCCTAGCATCCTCTTAGATCTATCTCTATAGATCTTTATACCCAGTATATGTTAAAAAATTGACAGGCACATAGCATATATTTTAAATATTTTTTATGCAGTAAAAAAATTAGATTAAATAATTTAATCTATACTATATGCTCAAGATACAATCTTAACATTGACCTTCGGATCTATAACATGTTATGATGCATGTATATGATCTGAAAAACAAAATCAGCATGCATGATCACATCAAAATAGGCATGTGTAGATCATATCTAGACAATATGTCCTATGTATGTCAAGTATAAGTTCAAAACTTGATATCTAAGTGCGGGTAACAGATCTCCGCATTTGAAAACCATGGTCTTACTGGTTGCTCGCAGCCGCACAGGATGTCCGACCTTTACAGATGATCCACTTGAAGCCCTAGACTGATCTATTTCTCCGAGAGTACTAGCTCATATAGAAACTGCTGTAGATGGCTAATCTTCTTCTCTTATGGATCTCTCAGACTCTTCCGAAACCATAGGAAAAATAAGTAAGGATACGTGATGGAAAGATGTGTTGGGTTCTGATGACACAGTGGAATATAGATTTTAAAATTTTTTAACATGCATACATCATTTGAAAATAAGGTTTAACACTTAAATACAACCACCGAAACTCAAAACCCTAGAAACCCCTTGACGATTACAATCAAATCACAAAATCAAGCATATGAAGAGACGATCAGAAGTCTTGTACCACCATGAAGATCATGAACTAATGATTTTGAGATCTCTATGACGCTCCAAAGTAGAAGCCCTCCAATGATGATCCACACAGGATTGATCAGGGCCCTTCCCAACTTGTCATGGTGCTGCAGCCTTCTTCACAAGTGCGCTGCCAACTGTTATTCGCAAGAGCAGATTGCACCATTGCTTGTATACCTTCATGACCTCTACTAGGACCACTCTAGAAATCTTTTTTCAAAGTATCAAACCATACTCTAATCAGATTTCATGTTCAACACATGAACAATCTGATTTTAGGATAAGTATCTCATACTTTCTTTTTTTCTTCCTCTCTTTCTTTCTATTTTTCTCCCTTTTCCTTTCTATTTTTACTTCAGATTTTTACCACCTCTTTCTTATCTAATTCCATGTCCAAAACTATTTTTGGATTGATTTTATGCCATATGGGGCACCCCTTATATAAGGGATGAAGAGGCACCACACAAGATACCAAGGGGCGCCAACTCTTGGCATCCCAACTCCCTTACATGTTCCAAATAAATTTCAACATGTAAACCCAATAAATATGGCATGGAATAAAAAGAGTTTAATCTATAGAAGGACTCCTCCACTACCAGAAAAAATCTGAATACCATAATATGGCTGGTAGAATAAGGGAGACATTAAATTGACGCAAACACATCCCACGTGCCGTCCCTTTGTTTCCATAAAGAATAAATTCTTTACATAGAAACTCTAAGTGTGGAAGAGCCTTCAAGCAGAAGGACTCTTCCACTTCTATGCCAACAAAATCCCAGGAGCCATCATATGGCCGGTGGAGGGAAGAAAATGCATGGAAATAAAGGAGAATTAAGAGTCCCAAGTGAAGTGGACTCTTCTACCTCAATGCCCAAAATAAAGGAGGTGTCCAATCTTCAATGGCATGGAGTCCCTTCCAAGAGAAGGACTCCTCCATATCTTCCACACCCATAAGTCCCTAGGCATTATCACATGGTGCACAAAAATAAGGGACAAGTGGATCATGTACGAAAATTAAGAGGAGTAAAGGAGGACTCTTCTCCTTAACTTCCCAAAATAAATGTGAAGCCAATAATTTTTATGCATGTGGTTTTGACATGGAGGAGGCTGATTCCATGTGAAATACTTCCACAAAATTAGATAAAACCAACTAATAAATTAATTAGTTCAAACTCAATCACATTAGATCAAGGCAAAAAGACTTGGTTAGCACAAACACCTTTGCACTGAATCTAATTGGGAACTTGGGTTAATTCATGTGCTAGCAATTTAATTAACCCATTGAATTTATAATAAAGTTAAATTGATTGGATCAAGATAAAATTTTTATTGTGTGTGACCTATTGGATTTCAAATCTAAGCAGCAGTGGACTCAAACTCTCAATGAAACCCTAATCCGATTGGATTAGGTCAGCTCAAGAGTCTCAATCCACTAGGACTCTTTCTAATTGATTCTAAAATTAAATTTTTTTAATTTTATTGAGTCCACAAGTCAAGATTGATGTCTAGCAACGTGTCATGACTACTCAAAAGATTTGAAATTTGATAGAAATACCAAAATTATCCTTCTGTGGTGAGTTACAGTGCAATTCAATCCTTCAATCACACAATATCCCTGAAAGACTATGGGTATGAAAATATATCAAACCTAAATACCTAACTATATGTATCTCAATCTGATGATGATGACTCGATCGATGAACCAGTAGAGCTATTTCTACTGTTCATCCCTGTTCTGGCCAGAGACTCTTAGAGTCACATCCTATAAGATCTCATAGGATGTTCTCTCCTCTTATAAGGAGTGACAGATTTTTTGTTGACCACTTACAACCTCCATGCATACTTTAGCATAACTAAAATATCCCACACACATACAAAGTGGTATGCTAGGAAATAAACCAAAGTAAGGGTCTATGCACACAAGGTACCATGGTGATCTCAGATCAAAGGATCACATGCACCACTCCCATTGAAGAACCATCTGTTGACAAGCTGTAAGGCTCCATCAGATGTTCTTTCATGGGTCAGTTCAGTGAACTCATTCTCTAATGAGCATCTACATCCTTGTATTAGTGCCACCAAACAAGTGGTTGTGAGATCAACTATCCTCTCCATCGAGCATACAAAGGATGTATGGATCTTATCGGAGTCATCGATCTCTGACTTGATGATCCAACGACTGAAAATATTTTAGATTGGGACTATCAAGATTTTAGATCTCACTGGCATGATCTCATCATGGTCCTAAACTCATTGTCCTAATCTATGGGGTTTATCATAATTATATAAAAAATGATGCAGCAAATGATAAAACATAATACCTCATATAAATAAAATAACTCATGTTATACAAATGAACAGAAAGATAATAAAGAAAAGTCCCATCACATCCCATACGATTGACTTGTAGGATACTATTCTTTCAATCTTCCACTTACACTAAAGCCAATCACCTCTATACCTGATGCCCATGCAATCAGGATGGTGATCACACTGCTGCTGTGTATGGCTTAGTGAACTGGTCCTATTATATTGTTCTTTAATATTAGCTCATTTTATGATCATATCATGAATGAGGTGAAAATGCTTAGGAAGTGTGTGGGTACTCGGTGAGACGATACCCAACTTAATGATGAACCCTTCATCAGGCACCTTTCCTAAGCAATATTTACTAACATCATTTAACTGAAACAAATACAGTATGCTATTTGGAACTTTTTCAATTCACTGCTCCTCTAGTACTTCTCGAATACTTTGAGTTTGCTTTTCATAATTTTCATAAGATCCTATCATGGATCTACCTGAAATCAATGATTATGCACAAGGCGTAATTCATATCAGGCTTGGTACATTGAATGTATGGGTAAGTAAACACCTTTACACCCATTCATGTTGAACCCTTTCGACATTAAATTCTATGTACCTAGACTGAGACAAGCCCTACATCCACTTACACCTATCCCTATAGATGTCAAATATATTAGATGCTTAGCCCAAGTCCTTTCCATGAAAACTTCTGTGATAAGCAAATTATTGATCGAGTGCATTATCGGGACTACCTTCCCAATATTCTGTATGACACCCACATACATAACCAAGAGGTTAGTAGAACTGCCACTCATCTTCTTGCACAAATACATGGTTCATCTATTTTTGATAAAGTCAAATATTTTGACTGTCCCATCAAAAATAGAAGTACCTACTCTTCATAAACTATCTAAATTCATAATAGCATTTGCCCTCCCACTAAAGATAACTTCTCTAGATGGTGTGTGACAATAGCAAGAATCTGAATAGAAATCCCTAATAGCAACCTGTTGAGTCATACCCATAGGTGCTTCAACCATAGTCTACATTTGGTTGATGTTCAGGGAGTCGATTTCGGATGTCAAGGTTTCAGGTCAACTGTTAGAGTCTCTACTCATAACAATCTCTAAATGGGTCAAGAAAATATTATTCACAATAATGTATGGTGTATCATCATTCACAATGACGAACTCATATTTTGAGTGGTACATTACTCACTCAAAATGATCTTTCGATGAGGAAGTGTGTAACATGGTCATGCCTTATCACTGGGCACATCAGGTTGAGGATTAACTTGTGAACACTCCACAGGTTAAGATAGGATAGTTTATTGATCTTGTGTTGAAAAATATGTCCCAAAAGCCAATCGTCAAGCTGTTGACGGTTGAGCAACCAAGCATTGTAATTGATTTGTTAATAAATAAAATATATTTAGTATTTTCATCATAAGCTTTCATCTGCTAATGAACTCCATTGTTATGATGAAGTTCTTAAGACTATTCAGATTTGATAAATAGAAGATTTATCGATTAGTCTTTAAAACTGTTCACGATCAAATGATAGGCTGTTAATAAGGACGATAGTTTCTATCGAGCATAGGTCGCTGTAGGCCATATGGGTTGGTTGTCCTCTTAACCAAGGAGTGTGAAGATACTGGTATGGCATATAGATGAGATGTAAGGGTACATCATCATAGAATGTGACCAACTCCAGAGTATTCTGTTGTCGAGAATATCTCTAATGGGATATAGGTATAAGTGTCCCTTAGACCTGAGATCACCTCAGTGACTTGCAAGCAACTCATTGTGCTTTGGTACTGGACTAACTGAATTTTTAATTCAGTGACGGAAGGCTTTTGGGCATAGTCAAGTACTTGCAAAGTTAGAGTGTGATCGAGATGGGATTGACCACTCCAAGAGTTGGAGAAGAATGAGTTACTGTATTTCAATTTAGCAAAACTTTGGCCAGGATAATTCATCAGATGGATTTGATATTTTAAAATACAATGTGGACAACTTGATCAGAGTTGACAGTTGAACTCTGAGGTATCCTATGATCATTTTGGTCAAGGAGATGAATTATATGAAAACTATATCCGCATGGGTTCTTAGGATGTTGTTCTACACATTCGACCTATCCGGTTGTCGGGTACTATTGCTAGATGGTCACTTTGATTGGTATAAAAATTTATTCTTGTACTATCAGCTTAGGTTCGGACTTATGAGATCACACACATTAGAGTTCATGATCCGATCGGATGGTTGATCAAAGATTAAGAATCGTTCTAGGGTTAAATGATCAATACGATTGACATTTAACCTAGTGCAAGTGTTGCAGGAGGATCGATTAGTAATTTGATTGCTAATTGGCTTAATTTGATTAAGCCAATGGATTGAGATTAAGTCTAATTGAATATGATTTAATTATATTTGGTTTGGGCTTGATTGGATCAAGTCCAATTGGTTTATTGGATAAGCCAAGTGCAAGGAAGAAACTAGTCTTAGTTCAATTAGAACTTGGATCAACCTAATTTCTAATTTGATTAGAAAATTAAATCTAATTTAAATCTAATTTAATCTAATTAAATTAGATTTTTAATTAGATTAAGACCTATTTTAATTGGTTTGATCTAATTTTAGTTTGATTGATTTGAGAAACCAAATTAAATTAAGTCATAAGATAGAATCCTAGTAAGACTATGATTCCACCTTGCACCACATAAGCCCCCCCCCACGCCATCTCTCTTATTCCATGCCAATCCCCTCTTGTTTTGTGTGACAAAAGCCCTCTCCCAGGTCTTTCCTACGTCCAAAAGGCTTCCTCTCTTCTTTCATACATGGAAAGTGGTTGTGGATCAAATCAAAGTAGGAAAAAATTTGGATTTCAAATTCTATGAGATAGAGTTTTAGAAATCCAAAACTCTTTTCTTTTTGCATCGAATTTATCTAACTTTTTTTTGAGATTTTTGTGGCTTTTAGGGCACACATTGTGCACCCTTTGCTAGTAGTCCATGCACAAAAATAAGGAGGAGGAGCCCAAGAGTTGGGCACCCCTTATCTTGCCATGTTTGGATAAGCCTTGACTAGGTATTTGACCTAGACAAGAACTCTATCATATCTCTCTCTATAAAATAAGTTTCTTTATAAATTTTTAAATAACGTAGATATTTGAGAGACCTTTGGGGTATCCAAAAATCAGAGAGAAAGACTTTTGGATCGTGGAGATATAATGGACACAAGACAGGGTGTCTAGGAGAGAGTAAAGAGAAGAAGAAGAGGGTCTTCTTCTAGGGTTGTTAGTTTCATCTCTTTCCTTCCTCCATATTGAGTTTTCTAAGAGTATCACAGATCTAAAACTCCTCCTCCTACTTCTCATCTTTGGAAGAGTCCAAATCAAAATGAAGGAGGCACCTGATCAACCATCGAAGAAGGATCAGTGCAGTACTAGCATACTGTGCTGATTTCCTGAAGCAAGACTTCTGATCGAGATTTATGGGCTCGTGTGGATGACTCCTAGAGATTGGATACATGTGTGGTTTGAAACATCATCCTCAAGCCTGGATCAGCAAGGTTAGAATGTCTGACTTGCAAGGTAATAGATCTGATCTATTGTTTAATACATACATTAGATGTAGTATAGAAACATGTTGATATGATCAACATGTAGTTCATGCTCTATATATTTAAATTTTTGATTTAATACTATGTAATAATCATATAATAGGATCTTAGATCTAGAGATTTTTTAATTTTAAAAAATAAATTTTAATTTATTTTAGTCTTTCACTGCCTGATCTTGAAAAGTTTCAAGATCTAACCCTGAAATCCGAGATCTAGTTCCTTCAACTGGTATCAGAGCAAGGTTATTTATTACATGATTATTTATATATGCTTAGATTATTTTTTATATTAGATCTAATTTATAATCTGATTATTAAATCTAAAATTAAAATTTTAGATCAATCACGAACTGCAAGGTTGTCCTGCTGTAAGGTTTAACCCTTATAGTGCAAAGGTTGTCTTAGTTCGTATAGATTTATCTTTAATCATAAATTTGTTAGATATGATCTAAATTAAATTTATAATTTATTAGATTTAAAAAATATTTAAATCTAAAATAAAATCTTTTTGTTAATAATTTTTGTGTAAAAAATTATTTAAAGTTGAAATTGTTTCAATTACATGAACTTGTTTAGATTAGATCTAAAGTAGTTTCATGTTTATTTTATTTGCATCTTGATTGTGAATCAAACATGCAATATAGTTGATAGAACCATATTATAAAATTATTTTACAAATATAAAAATTATTTTCGAAAAGTCGAACCCAACCCTCAGCCCAAAACTTAATTAAGAATTAAGAAGTTGTTTGATTAGGTTCTAGGATTGTGAATTGAAGAACCTAAGACACAAACCATAACACATTGGGTTAATGGGTTAGTGGAAATTAGGTCCACTAATTGGATTAGACCTATGGTTAGATTAAAGATGGACTTAATTAGAGAATTGACTAAATCTAATCAATTGTTGTCTTAGATTAGGTCAAGAATTCTCTAGATCAATTACAATAGTTATAGTTGATCAAGTTCATATCTTTAACGAGAACCAAATGGACTTGATTCTTGACTAAGCGGTCTAGCACAAACTGTTAGGTTGATCTAATCGAAATTAATTAAACCAGTTGGTGTCTAACGTAAACCAGATCGGTGATTTTTAATTGGGAGCCCGCTTATCTGGCCATTTTTGATGGTGTCTAAGGTAAGCTTTAGCCAACCCTCCCACTGATCAAACTTACCTGGCCTTTTGGTGAAATTATGTTTTGATCGGATTACTTGACTATTCGAGCTGACCCATGTCGGCTAGGTAAATCAGTGTGACTGATTTAGGTACTCCTAGACCAGCCCTTTTAATGGTCTCCCTTAAGCTGACTTGGTGAAGCCAGTGGGAGGATCATGATAAGCTGGTTCATCTGACCTCATCCTCTAAATTATTTAAATCTTCTAAAATTATTAGGTCCTTAAAATGATAAAGTTATGGAGATAACTGAGTCATAGCCTCTCATTAAGGTGTTTGATAATGAGTCCATTAACTCAATAATCATTGCAGACCCAAAGGCCTGGTGCTTGTTGACTAATAGAATTATCACTCATCATATGATGACTTGGAAGTGTCTCTCTAATGGTGGTTAGATGAGCCAACCAAAGTTGGACTTAATCATTTGTTGGTTAGATGCACCAAGTATGGTCATGTTAATGGTTGGACCTAACCAGATCCTTACAATGGAGGCCAAAGTCTACTGATTAGGTTTCTGGGGCAAAATTAAAATTACTAAATATTATTTAGAGAAATAATTGGTTATGAACCTACCCTTAGATGTACATGGGATGGCCAACCAAAGTTGGGCTTGTGTGCAGTCTAAGTAGATTCTAGTACCCACTAAGGAATTAGGATAATTCTTCGAATTGGAGGTAGAGGCTACCAATTTGAATAAAATAGTGGGAGAAATCTTTTGATTAAAGTCCAAATCTTTAGATTTCATGAATCAATTACTAATTAGGTTATGATTTTCTTTTGATCAGATATGGCCACTTTCCTATTGCTCCGATCATTATTGGATAATGATAAGTTGGTGGGACCCAACTTAAGAGTTGGTATCGAAAGTTGAAGATAGTCCTAGAGCATGAATGGATCCTATATGTGATAATGGATCCTGCACCTGAGCTAGCTGCCAATGCATGTGAAACAGTCAGAGACACTTACCAGAAGTAGCTCACTGATCGGATCACGATGCACTGTATCATGTTGGCTACCATGAGTGATGAGTTTAGTCGCAGATTTGAGATGGCTCAGCCAAAGGACATGCTTCAAGTGTTAGAGGATGCCTTTGGCACACCCAATGACGTGGAGAGGCACAAGACTAGTTGTGCCATCTTCAACGCCAAAATACGGGATGGTGCCTCTGTCACTGATCATGTATTGTACATGATCGAGCTGATGGACTGATTGAGCAAGCTCGACTTTTCCTTGCATGAGTAGTTTGGAAAAGATGCAATATTGAACTCGCTGCCCAAGTCTTATCTCTCATTCGTCACTCATTATAGAATGACAAAGCCTGAAGTAAACTACCACGGGTTACTGGGGTTGCTTCAGAACTTTGAGAAGGATCACCAACTCCACAAGGAGTTGGTAAACTTAGTGGGAGGTTCGTCTTCTGGTTCTCGACCCTTTAAGAAAGGGAAGAAGAACAAGAAGAAGAAAGTGAAGAAGGTGCAAGTTCAGGCTGGGACATCAGTGCAAGGCCAGACCAGAAAGATCAAGCCCGATAAGAGTCTATTCTACTGGCAATCACCCTAGATGAGATAGTGTGTGAGATATCTACTTATGGCACTATAGGCTAGGTCATATAAACAAGAATAGAATAAACAGGTTGACTCAAGAGAAAATCCTCGAAGTCAGTGATTGTGAATCACTTCCAACCTGTGAGTCCTGTCTTCTTAATAAAATGATCAAGTCACCTTTTACTGAACAAGGTGAGAGAGCTACTGAGCTCTTGGGCCTAGTACATACTGATGTATGCGGGCCCATGAGCACAAGTTCTAGAGGTGGATATTTCTACTTCATAAATTTCACGGATGATCTATCCAGATATGGATATATCTATCTGATGAAACATAAGTCGAAATCATTTGAAATGTTCAAACGATTTCGAAGTAAAGTAGAAAAATAAACTGAAAAGAGTATTAAAACTCTTTGATCTAATTGAGGAGGAGAATATCTTTCTATTGAGTTTCTCACATATCTAGGAGAGAATGGGATTCTCTCCCAATGGACTCCTCCAGGAACACCACAGCATAATGATGTGTCTGAAAGGAGAAATCAGACTCTGTTAGACATGGTCCGATCCATGATGAGTTTTGCCAGCTTGTCGATATCTTTCTGGGGATATGCACTCGAATCGGCCTGTTATCTATTAAATAGGGTTCCAAGTAAGTCTGTAATTAAGACTCCATATGAGATATGGATAGGGCGTAAGCCAGCACTTTCACACCTTAGGGTCTGGGGGTGCCCAGCCTATGTCAAAAGATTAGTCACAGACAAACTTGGATCTAGGTCTGACAAATACACATTCATCGGGTACCCCAAAGAGACCAAAAGATATTTTTTCTATCATGCTGATGAACAAAAGGTGTTCGTCAGCCTTAAGACAATCTTTTTAGAAAAAGAGTTCCTTGGTGAAGGAACCGTTGCCTCTAAGGTTGAACTTAATGAAGTTCAACAAATAGAAGAACCGACACCAATAGCTGAACTTGAGTCGGATTTGATGAGATCAGATTCGAAGCCTAATGTACCTACACCATTAAGATGATCCGATAGAGTTCCACATCAACCGGACAAATACTACGATTTCTTGATTCAGGATGGTGATCCTATCAAACTCGATGAGAACGATGAGGATCCGATCACCTATTTGGATGCAATGCAGAGATCTGATTTTGAGAAATGGCTTAAAGCCATGAAATCCAAAATGGAGTTCATGAAGGTCGACGATGTATGGACATTGGTTGACCCACCTGAAGGGGTTAAACCCATTGGGTGTAAATGGGTGTTCAAAAGGAAAAGGGGCACAGACGGAAAGGTGGAGACTTATAAAGCCCATCTGGTTACCAAGGGGTATCGTCAACGTTATGGTATTGACTATGACGAGATATTTTCTTCTGTGGCAATGCTCAAATCCATTCGGATAATGCTTGCAATAGCTGTCCATCTGGATTATGAGATCTGACAAATGGATGTAAAGACAGCTTTCTTGAATAGAGAGTTGATCGAAGAGGTGTATATGATACAACCTGAGGGGTTTACATCCACAGATGAGTCCAAGGTGTGCAAGCTTCAGAGATCCATTTATGGATTGAAGCAAGCTTCTCAGAGTTGGAACATGCATTTTGATAAGGTGATCAAAATGTATGGCTTCGTTAAGAATGGAGAAGAGCCCTGCATCTATAAATGGGCAAATGATCCAGTTGTGGTATTCCTTATCTTGTACGTGGATGACATTCTCTTAATTGGGAATAACATCCCCACACTACAAGGAATAAAAGTTTGGTTGTCATTGCAGTTCTCTATGAAGGACTTGGGTGAAGCATCCTACATCTTAGGGATGAAGATCTATAGGGATAGATCTAAAAAGATGCTTGGATTATCCCAGTCCACATACATAGACACTGTGCTGAAGAGGTTCAGCAAGGAGAATTTCAAGAAGGGCTATCTACCGATAGGCCATAGAATTTCTCTCTTTAAGAAGGATTGTCCGACAACTCCTGAAGAGAGAGAGCGATAAGTAGAGTTCCATATGCTTCGGTCATGGGATCTATCATATACACCATGATATGTACAAGACTAGATGTGGCATACTCACTAGGAGTAGTGAGTAGATACCAATCTGATTTTGAAGAAAACCACTGGAAAGTGGTTAAAGCCATCCTTAAGTATTTGAGATATACTAAGGACCAATGGTTGGTTTATGGTGAGTCAGATCTGAAACTTGTGGGGTTCACAGACTCCAGCTTTCAATCTGACCATGATGATAGCAGAAGCATATCGGATTATATCTTTACTCTAAATGGTGGAGCTATCTGCTGGAAGAGTTTCAAGCAGCATACTGTGGCAGACTCTATTTGTGAGGTAAAGTACATCGCAGCATCGGATGCTACGAAGAAAGCTGTGTGGCTGAGGAAATTCATCACCGAGCTCGAAGTAGCACCCTCTCTCGATGGTTCGGTCCTGCTCTACTGCAACAGCACTAGTGCCATAGCTCAGGCGAAGGAACCCAAAGCACACCAGCAGACGAAGCACACCAGCGGATGAAGCACATTTTGCATCGCTTTCACCTGGTCTGAGAGATTGTGGATTGAGGTGACGTCGACCTTCAGAAGATCGACGAAAAGGAGAACCTAACCAACCCCATCACTAAAGCCCAAGCAATAAAGGAGTTCGACAACCACAAGTCGAAAATGGGTATTAGATACTATATCGAGTTGCTTTAGAACAAGTGGGAGTTGTTGGAAAATATGTTCCAAAAGCCAATCGTCAAGCTGTTGACGGTTGAGCAACCAAGCATTATAATTGATTTGTTAATAAATAAAATATATTTGGCATTTTTATCATAAGCTTTAATCTTCTAATGAACTACGTTGTTATGATGAAGTCCTTAGGACTATTCAGATTCGATAAAGAGAGGATTTATCGATTAGTCCTTAAAACTATTCACGACCAAATGATAGGCTGTTAATACGGATGACAGTTTCTATCGAGCATAGGTCGCTGTAGGCCATATGGGTTGGTTGTCCTCTTAACCAAGGAGTGTGGAGACACTGGTATGGCATACAGGTAAGATGTAAAGATACATCATCATTGAACATGACCAACTCCAGAGCATTCTGCTGTCGAGAATGTCTCTGATGGGATATAGGTATAAGTGTTTCTTAGACCTGAGATCATCTCAGTGACTTGCAAGCAACTCACTATGCTTTGGTACTAGACTAATTGAATTTTTAATTCAGTGACGGTGGCTTCTGGGCATAGTCAAGTACTTGCAAAGTCAGAGTGTTATTGAGATGGGATTGACCACTCCAAGAGTTGGAGAAGAATGAGTCACTGTATTTCAATTTAGCAAAATCTTGACCAAGATAATCCATCAGATGGATTTGATATTTTGAAATACAATGTGGACAACCTGATCAGAGTTGACAGTTGAACTCTGAGGTATCCTATGATCATTTTGGTCAAGGGGATGAATTATATGAAAATTATATCCGCATGGGTTCTAAGGATGTTATTCTACACATTTGACCTATCTGATCGTCGGGTACCATTGCTAGATAGTCACTTCGATTGGTATAAAAATTTATTCCTGTGCTATCGACTTAGGTTTGGACCTATAAGGTCACACACATTAGAGTTCATGATTCGATTGGATGGTTGATCGGATGGTCCACGCATGAAAATAAGGAGGAGGACCCCAAGAGTTGGGCACCCCTTATCTTGCCATGTTTGGATAAGCCTTGACTAGGTATTTGATCTAGACAAGGACTCTATCATATCTCTCTCTATAAAATGAGTTTCTTTATAAAATTTTCAAAAAATATAGAAATTTGAGAGACCTTTGGAACATCCAAAAATCAAAGAGAAAGACCTTTGGGTCTTGGAGATATAATAGACACAAGATAGGGTGTCTAGGAGAGAGTAAAGAGAAGAAGAAGAGGGTCTTCTTCTAGGGTTATAAGATTCATCTCTTCCCTTCCTCCATCTTTAGTTTTTTGAGAGCATCTCAGATCTGAAGGATCAGTGCAGTACTAGCATACTGTGCTGATTTTCTGAAGCAGGACTTCTGATCGAGATTCGTGGGCCCGTGTGGATGACTCCCAGAGATCGGACGTATGTGCGGTTTGCAACATCATCCTCAAGCCCGGATCAGCAAGGTTAAAACATCTAACTTGCAAGGTAATAGATCTGATCTATTGTTTAATACATACATTAGATGTAGATAGAAACATGTTGATATGATCAACATGTAGTTCATGCTCTATATATTTTAATTTCTGATTTAATGCTATGTAATAATCATGTAATAGGATCTTAGATCTAGGGATTCTCTCATTTTAAAAAATAAATTTTGATTTATTTTAGTCTTTCGCTGCTTGATCTTGAAAATATTTTAAGATCTAACCCTGAAACTCTAGATCTGGTTCCTTCATCTTGAACTTCTCAAGTTCAATTATCCTCCCACTATCCCCTTTTAGAAAAATTTCTTTTCCTAAAAGATGGTATACCTACTGACAAAATATCTTTTGTCAAGTAAGGTGGTAGAAATAGTATCACATACTATTCTTTTAGGATAACCTATAAACTAATAAAAACATGTTCTAGCATAAACTTATGTATATCAACTCTTTTTACATAAGTTGGACAACCTGCCTATTGCCTATTCCATATCTCATATAGAGTGCTTGTAACAGATTTTTATAGTGTGTAATTCATATAGCAATTTCTAAGATATTTTCTAGAAAGAGATAATAATATATGTGAAGCATTTTAGAAAATACATCATATCACATATGAAGTGTCAATCTCTGGGTTAAGATATTATTAGTCTTTGAACATCCATATATTCGAGATCTAATACCTTACTTGCCTTGAGATATATGACCATCACATATTTATTTCTTGTTCTCATCAACATGAAGAACAACATTATTGAGTGACAGAAACATAAGATTATAACCACAGCTACAATGTTTACTAGATGCAGAGGAACTTTTATTCTTAACATTAATTTCAAAACTATGCTATAATAGCAAAATATTTGAAATAATGTGTCGATATACTTAGGCTCATTATTAGTCTCTAAACCTTTTTAGAAGGTTATATAGATTCCTACAGTCTTAGCATGAATAGACTATCCATTAGTACCAAAAGGTAAGTAGTCACCTCACTTCAGCTTTATAGGTCCAGCAAATACTTTGCATAAAAAAAACCTATATTAGGTATCACATACCTAAAATTTTGAAGTTAAAACACTCAATGATAATTAATTTGTATCACACACAAACTATTAATAGATATAACTTTTGCATCCAGCTATTGCTTCACACTTGCAAGATAATTCTTGTAATTTTTTGCTCATCAATCCTGTATCGATATTATATACCTATAGTGAAGACATTCTTCACCTTCTATTCCTCAACCATTTCATGACATTCGATCAATTTTTTTTTTTAAGAATATCCTAAGCAGTGATAGTAAAAATGCAAATTTGAATAAAAGAATATAAATAGGACTACTCATGATGATATGCATAAGTTAGACGAGGATTTTTATCTAATTATGTCTTCCACTATTTTAATAAATTTTATAGGTCTCAAGTATGAAATTGAATAATCTTATCATAAAGTTTCTTTGTGGGGTTAAGATCCTAATTTCTCATAAAAAATCTTGTAGATAGCACAACAGACTCTTATGAGTTCAAAGGTAAGTAACTCTTTACTAATTGTATCTCATACAACTTTCAACATAATTTTTACCTCTAAAACACTTATAGCTTTGTGGATAGCACAACAAACTATAGTATTTTAGTCAAATCATATCTTTCAATTTTATATGGTCATATCTAGATAATACTACCCTTATGGATAGCACAATAAAGCAGCACTACTAAATACGCCATAAGCATCACTAAGTCAACATCATACCAATCACTATAGCAAGTCTTATAGATAGCATAACAAACTCACTACAGTTCTTGATATACTCTATTGATTTAGTATGAGTTAAATGCAATTAGCTTCATTATGCACCAAGATAGTATTAATTCAGTCCCCACAACAAGTCTTGTGAATAGCACAACAAGTCTACTATAGTTCTTGACATAATAGTGACTTAGCATGAAGGAAGGCATGGATAGTATTCCTAACACTTCGCCATTAAAACTTAATATAATTTAACTAAAGGACTTAAGTCTCACGCACATCCTAAATATTTAATCATGCATCATATGCTGTGAAAATTCAAAAACTAACTACCAGCATGTAAGAGCATATTAAGTAAAATAAATAGTTATGGACTTTTGAAAAAATCATCCGAGCCGCAGGATAATCTTTGGGTCTTACCTTAGGTGCATTATGGATTGAACCATCTCATGGTCAATCTTAATGTGCTTCAGCTCTCCAAATGCCTAGTAGTCTAGTCTTCATCACCATGAAGATAACCATGAATGCTTGATCTTTTATTTGAAATAGAATGAAATAATTTTAATCTGTTCTCAAATAATTTTTTTTATAATTTTATATTATTATGTAAAAATCTCAATCAACAGTTGAGAATATAGAAAAGAGAGGGATAGCTGATGATATAATGTATCAGGGACATCCAGGCCCTATTGTAACTCTTGCAGATGCATTAATATAATCAGCCAACAAGAAAGCATTCAAGCATATATCCATTACATGGATATTCCATAGTCCATAACAAATCAACATAATATTTTATAATAATTATAAAATATTATAACAAATAATTCATGTTATTTTAATTGCGATATCATTCAAACATATGTCAATAAAGATGTTTAAATATATGGGTATTGGACCCATCTAGGGTTTCTGATTCGGGTTCAACACTTGACCCAAAGATTAATATTAGGTCAATCATTTATCATCCATATGAGTTAGGTTGACCAATTCTTAAGTTAAACCTAATTCAATTAGGTTAACTCAGATTCAATCACCCATAACTCAAACCCTAATCTGATTAGGAAAATGATAAAATTTGATTAACCAAAATTAAACATAGCTTCTAATCAAATTAGAACAAAAATTTTGATTTAATCTATAATTATTAAACTCTAATCATATTAGAATAATAAATTATAGTAAAATCAATCCATCGGCAAAAATCCAAATCGATGTCTGATGCATTCTTTTCATGACCAAAATTTTTTGGCCCCATGCATACCTCGAAAAACAACCAAGATGGTCAACCAACTATGGTGAGTGCCTAATAACATGGTGGTCAACCCTTGGATTTTAAACAAATACATCAAATGTAAAAATCTTAATCCTTGGCAATGTACATTCACATGTAACATTCCAAGACCCCTGCGCATCACATGCACTAGATTTCAATTCCATCGAAAATTATATCATGAATCTAAATTAAACTTGTCACACAAGTCTATAAACCATGGAATTTTATATCCAAGGTTTGATTATGGAACGTTAATACTTTATCAAAAATAAAAATACATCAAAATCATCAAAGAAACATCAATCAAAAAAAATAATTTTAACGTAGTTCGAACTGGATCTAATCCATATCATAAAATAACATGGAATTTGAATGAATCTATCAAGGGTGGATCTGATACCATGATTGAATTCTGGTGACATAACAGAATATAGATTTCAAAATTTTTTAACATGCATACATCATTTGAAAATAAGGTTTAACACTTAAACACAACCATCGAAACTCAAAACCCTAGGAACCCCTTGACGATTATAATCAAATCACAAAATCAAGCATATGAGGAGAAGATCAGAAGTATTATACCACCATGAAGATCATAAACTGATAATTTTGAGATCTCCATGAGGCTCTAAAGTAGAAGCCCTCCAACGATGATCCACACAGGATTGATCAGGGCCCTTTCCAACTCATCATGGTGCTGCAACCTTCTTCACAAGTGCGCTGCTGACCGTCCTTTGTAAGAGCAGATTGCACTATTGCTTGTATGCCTTCATGACCTCCACTAGGATTGCTCTAGTAATTCTTTCTCAAAGTATCAAACCACACTCTAATCAGATTTTATGTTCAACAAATGAACAAACTGATTTTAGGACAAGTACCTCATACTTTTCTTTTTTTCTCCGCTCTTCCTTTCTATTTTTCTCTCCCTTTCCCTTTCTATTTTCACTTCAAATTTTTGCCACCTCTTCCTTATCTAATCCCACATCCAAAACTATTTTTGGATTGGTTTTATGCCATATGGGGCATGCCTTATATAAGGGATGAAGAGGCGCCACACAAGACACCAAGGGGTGCCAACTCTTGGCGTCCCAACTCCCTTACACATTCCAAATAAATTTCAACATGTAAACTCAATAAATATGGTGTGGAATAAGAAGAGTTTAATCTACAGAAGGACTCCTCTACCAGAAAAAATTTGAATACCATAACATGGCCGGTGGAATAAGGGAGACATTAAATTGGCACAAACACATCCTATGTGCCGTCCCTTTGTTTCCATAAAGAATAAATTCTTTACATAGAAACTCTAGGTGTGGAAGAGCCTTCAAGCAGAAGGACTCTTCCACTTCTGTGCCAACAAAATCCCAGGAGCCATCATATGGCCGGTGGAGGGAAGAAAATGCATGGAAATAAAGGAGAATTAAGAGTCCCAAGTGAAGTGGACTCTTCCACTTCAATGCCCAAAATAAAGGAGGCGTCCAATCTTAAATGGCATGGAGTCACTTCAAAGAGAAGGACTCCTCCATATCTTCCACTCTCATAAGTCCCTAGGCACCATCACATGGCACACAAAAATAAGGGACAAGTGGATCATGTAAGAAAATTAAGAGGAGTAAAGGAGAAGGACTCTTCTCCTTAACTTCCCAAAATAAATGTGATGCCAACAATTTTTATGCATGTGGTTTTGACATGAAGGAGGATGATTCCATGTGGAACACTTCCATAAAATTAGATAAAACTAACTAATAAATTAATTAGTTCAAACTCAATCACATTAGGTCAAGGCAACAAGACTAGGTTAGCATAAACACCTTTGCACTGAATCTAATTGGGAACTTGGGTTAATTCATGTGCTAGCAATTTAATTAACCTATTAAATTTATAATAAATTCAAATTGAATAGATCAAGATAAAATTTCTATTGTGTGTGATCTATTGGATTCCAAATCTAACCAGTAGTAGACCCAAACTCTCGACGAAATCCTAATCCGATTGGATTAGGTCAGCTCAGAAGTCTCAATCAACTAGGACTCTTTCTAATTGATTTTAGAATTAAACTCTTTTAATTCTGTCGAGTTTATAAGTCAAGATTGACGTCTAGCAATGTATTATGACTATCTAGAAGATTTAAAATTTGATAGAAATACCAAAATTATCTTTTCATGGTGAGTTACCATGTAATTCAATCTTTCGATCACACAACATCCCGAAAAGGCTATGGGTATGAAAATATGTCAAACTCAAATACCTAACTATATGTATCTCGATTCGATGATGATGACTCGATCGATGAATTAGTAAAAATTATTTCTACTACTCATCTCTGCTTTGGCCAGAGACTCTCAGAGTCACCATCCTATGAGATTATATAGGATGTTCTCTCCTCTCACAAAGAATAACCGATTCCTTATTGACCACTCACAACCTCCATACATACTTTGCCATACCCAAAATATTCCACACACACTCAAAGTGGTATGCTAGAGAATAAACCAAAGTAAAGGTCCATGCACACAAGGTACCATAGTGATCTCAGGTCAAAGGATCACATGCACCACTTTCATTGAAGAACCATCTGTTGACAAGCTATAAGGCTCCATCAGATGTTCTTTCTGTTGGAAAATATGTCCCAATAAGCCAATCGTCAAGCTGTTGACGGTTGAGCAACCAAGTATTGTAATTGATTTGTTAATAAATAAAATTTATTTGGCATTTTCATCATAAGTTTTCATCTTCTAATGAACTCTGTTGTTATGATGAAGTCCTTATTTAAGTTCGATAAAGAGAAAATTTATCGATTAGTCCTTAAAACTATTCACGACCAAATGATAAGCTGTTAATAAGGACGACAGCTTCTATCGAGCATAGGTCGCTGTAGGCCATATGGGTTGGTTGTCCTCTTAACCAAGGAGTGTGGAGACATTGGTATGGCATACAGGTGAGATGTACTGGTACATCATCATTGAATGTGACCAACTCTAGAGTATTCTACTGTCGAGAATGTCTCTGATAGGATATAGGTATAAGTGTTCCTTAGACTTGAGATCGCCTCAGTGACTTGCAAGCAACTCACTATGCTTTGGTACTGGACTAACTGAATTTCTAATTCAGGAATGGAAGGCTTCTGGGCATAGTCAAGTACTTGCGAAGTCAGAGTGTGATCGAGATGGGATTGACCACTCCAAGAGTTGGAGAAGAATGAGTCGCTGTAATTCAATTTAGCAAAACCTTGGCCAGGGTAATCCATCAGATGGATTTGATATTTTGAAATACAATGTGGACAACCTAATCAGAGTTGACAGTTGAACTCTGGGGTGTCCTATGATCATTTTGGTCAACGGGATGAATTATATGAAAACTATATCTGCATGGGTTCTAAGGATGTTGTTCTACACATTCGACCTATCCGATCGTCGGGTACCATTGCTAGATGGTCACTTCGATTGGTATAGAAATTTGTTCCTATGCTATCGGCTTAGGTTCGAACCTATGAGGTCACACACATTAGAGTTCATGATCCGATCAGATGGTTGATCAACAATTAAGAATCATTCTAGGGTTAAATGATCAATACGATTGACATTTAAACTAGTGCAAGTGTTGCAGGAGGATCGATTAGCAATTCGATTGCTAATTGACTTAATTTGATTAAGCCAATGGGCTGAGATTAAGTCTAATTAAATATGATTTAATTAGATTTAGTTTGGGCTTAATTGGATCAAGTCCAATTGGTTTATTGGATAAGCCAAGTGCAAGGAAAAACTAGTCCTAGTTCAACTAGGACTTGGGTCAATCTAATTTTTAATTTGATTAGAAAATTAAATCAGATTTTAATCTAATTTAATCTGATTAAATTAGGTTATTAATTAGGTTAAGACCTATTTTAATTGGGTTGATCTAATTTTGGTTTGATTTGATTTGAGAAACCAAATTAAAACAAGTCATAAGATAGAATCCTAGTAAGACTAGGATTCCACCTTGCACCACATAAGCCTTCCCCATGCCCTCTCTCTCATTCAACATCAATCTCCTCTTATTTTGTGCAACAAAAGCCCTCTCCCAGGTCTCTCCCACGTTCACAAAAGGTCTCCTCTCTTCTTTCTTACATGGAAGGTGGTTTGGATCAAATCAAAAAAGAATAAGTTTGGATTTCGAATTCTATGAGATAGAGTTTTAGAAATCCAAAACTCTTTCAATTTTGCACCGAATTTATCCAAATTTTTTTCAGAATTTTTGTGGCTTTTAGGGTATACATTGTGCACCCTTTGCTGGTGATTCATGTATAAAAATATGAAGGAGGTGCTCAAGAGTTGGGCATCCCTTAACTTGCCATGTTTGGATAAGCCTTGACTAGGTATTTGACCTAGACAAGGACTCTATCATATCTCTCTATATAAAATGAGTTTCTTTATGAAATTTTTGAAGAAGATAGAGATTTGAGAGACCTTCGAGATATCCAAAAATCAAAGATAAATACCTTTAGGTTATGGAGATATAAAAGACACAAGTTAGGATGTCTAGAGAGAGAAATGAGAAGAAGAAGAGGGTCTTCTTCTAGGGTTGTTTGTTTTCATATCTTTCCTCCCTCCATCTTGAGTTTCCTGAGAGTGTCTCAGATCTGAAACTCCTCCTTCTAATTTCCATCTTTGGAAGAGTCTAAATCAAGAAGAAGGAGGCACCTGATCAACCATCAAAGAAGGATCAGCGCAGTACTAGCATACTGCGCTGATTTTCTGAAGCAGGACTTCTGATCGAGATTCGTAGGCTCGTGTGGACGATCCCTAGAGGCCGGACGTGTGTGTGGCTTGCAACATCATCCTCAAGCCTGGATCAGTGAGGTTAGAATGTCTAACTTGCAAGGTAATAGATCTGATCTATTGTTTAATACATACATTAGATGTAGTATAGAAACATGTTGATATGATCAACATGTAGTTCATGTTATATTTATATATTTTAGTTTTTAATTTAATGCTATATAATAATCATGTAATAGAATCTTAGATCTAGAGATTCTCTAATTTTAAAAAATAAATTTTGATTTATTTTAGTCTTCCGCTGTATGATCTTGAAAAAGTTTCAAGATCTAACCCTGAAACCCTAGATCTGGTTCCTACAATTGGATCAGAGCCTAGGTTCTTTATTACATAATTATTTATACATACTTAGATTATTTCTTAGATTAGATCTTATTTATAATCTGATTATTAAATCTAAAATTAAAATTTTAGATCAATCACAAACTGCAAGGTTGTCCTGCTGTAAGGTTTACCCCTTACAGTGCAAAGATTATCCTAGTTTGTGTAGATCTATCTTTAATCATAAATTTGTTAGATATGATCTAGATTAAATTTATGATTTATTAGATTTAAAAGATATTTAAATCTGAAATAAAATCTCTTTGTTAATAATTTTTATGCAAAGAAATTGTTTAAAGTTGAAATTGTTTCAATTACATGAACCTGTTTAGATTAGATCTAAAGTAGTTTCATGTTTATTTTACTTGTATCTTGATTATGAATCAAACATGCAATATGGTTGGTAGAATCATATTATAAAATTATTTTACAAATATAAAAATTATTTTTTGAAAAGCCGAACCTAACCCTCAGCCCAAAACTTAAATAAGAATTAAGAAGTTGTTTGATTAGGTTCTAGGATTGTGAATTGAAGAACCTAAGACACAAACCATAACACATTGGGTTAATGGGTTAGTGGGAATTAGGTCCATTAATTGGGTTAGACCTATGGTTAGATTAAAGATGGACTTAGTTAGAGAATTGACTAAATCTAATCAATTATTGTCTTAGATTAGGTCAAGGATTCTCTAGATCAATTACAATAGTTGTAGTTGGTCAAGTCCATATCTTTAATGAGAACCAAATAGACTTGATTCTTGGCTAAGCGGTCTAGCACGAACTGTTAGGTTGATCTAATCGAAACTAATTAAACCAGTTGGTGTCTAAGGTAAACCAGACCGGTGGTTTTTAATTGGGAGCCCGCTTACCTGACCATTTCTGATGGTGTCTAAGGCAAGCTTTGGCAGACCCTCCCACTGATCGAACTTATCTGACCTCTTGGTGAAATTATGTTTTGATCGGATCACTTGACTATTCAAGCTGGCCCATGTCAGCTAGGTAAATCAGTGTGACTGATTTAGGTGCTCCTAGACCAGCCCTTTTAATGGTCTCCCTTAAGCTGACTTGGTGAAGCCAGTGGGAGGATCATGATAAGCTGGTTCATCTGACCTCATCCTCTATATTATTTAAATCCTCCAAAATTATTAGGTCCTTAAAATGATAAAATTATAGAGATAACTAAGTCATAACCTCCTATTAAGGTGTTTGATAATGAGTCCATTAACTCAATAATCATTGCAGACCCAAAGGCCTGGTGCTTGTTGACTAATGGAATTATCACTCATCATATGACGACTTGGAAGTGTCTCTCTAATGGTGGTTAGGTGAGCCAACCAAAGTTGGGCTTAATCATTCGTTGGTTAGATACACCAAGTATGATCATGTTAATGGTTGGACCTAACCGGATCCTTACAGTGGAGGCCAAAGCCTACTGATTAGGTTTCTGGGGCAAAATTAAGATTACTAAAAATTGTTTAGAGAAATAATTGGTTATGAACCTACCCTTAGATGTACATGGGTTGGCCAACCAAAGTTGGGCTTGTGTGCAGTCTAAGTGGATTCTAGTACCCACAAGGAATTAGGGTAATTCTTCGAATTGAAGGTAGAGGCTACCAATTCGAATAAAATAGTGGGAGAAATCTTTTGATTAAAGTCCAAATCTTTAGGTTTAATGAATTAATTACTAATTAGGTTATGGTTCTCCTTTGTGCAAATATGGCCACTTCCCTATCGCTTCGATCATTGTTGGACAATGATAAGTTGATGGGATCCAACTTCGATAGCTGGTACCGAAAGTTGAAGATAGTCTTGGAGCATGAACGGATCTTATATGTGATAATGGATCCTGCACCTGAGGAGCAAACTGCCAATGCACATGGAACAGTCAGAGATATTTACCAGAAGTGGCTCAGTGATCGGACCACGGTGCGCTGTATCATGCTGGCTATCATGAGCGACGAGTTCAGTCGCAGATTTGAGATGGCTCAGCCAAAAGACATGCTTCAAGTGTTGGAGGATGCCTTTGGCACACCCAATGACATAGAGAGGCACAAGACTAGTTGTGCCATCTTCAACGCCAAAATACGGGATGGTGCCTCTGTCACTGATCATGTATTGTACATGATCGAGCTGATGGAAAGATTGAGCAAACTTGGCTTTCCCTTGCATGAGCAGCTTGAGAAAGATGCAATACTGAACTCACTGCCCAAGTCTTATCTCCCATTCCTCACTCATTATAGAATGACAAAGCCTGAAGAGAACTACCACGGGTTACTGGGGTTGCTTCAGAACTTTGAGAAGGATCACCAACTTTACAAGGAGTCGGTGAACTTAGTGGGAGGTTCGTCTTCTGGTTCTTGACCTTTTAAGAAAGGGAAGAAGAACAAGAAGAAGAAAGTAAAGAAGGTGCAAGTTCAAGCTAGGACATCAGTACAGAGCCAGATCAAAAAGATCAAGCCTGATAAGAGTCTATTCTACTGGCAAGCACTCTAGATTAGATAGTATCTACTTATGGCACTGTAGGCTAGGTCGTATAAACAAGAACAGAATAAACAGGTTGACTCAAGAGGGAATCCTCGAAGTCAGTGATTGTGAATCACTTCCAACCTGTGAGTCCTGTCTTCTTGGTAAAATGACCAAGTCACCTTTTACTGGAAAAGGTGAGAGAGCTACTGAGCTCTTGGGCCTAGTACATACTGATGTATGCGGGCCCATGAGCAGCTGTGCTAGAGGTAGATATTTCTACTTCATAACTTGCACGGATGACCTATCCCGATATGGATATGTCTATCTGATGAAACATAAGTCGGATTCATTTGAAATGTTCAAACGATTCCGAAGTGAAGTAAAAAAATAAACTGGAAAGAGTATTAAAACTCTTCGATCTGATCGAGGAGAAGAATACCTTTCTAGTGAATTTCTCACATATCTAGGAGAGAATGGGATTCTCTCCCAATGGACTCCTCCAGGAACACCACAGCATAATGGTGTGTCTGAAAGGAGGAATCGGACTCTGTTAGACATGGTCCGATCCATGATGGATTTTGCTTGCTTGCCGATATCCTTCTGGGGATATGCACTCGAATCGGCCTGTTATCTGTTAAATAGGGTTCCAAGTAAGTCTGTAATTAAGACTCCATATGAGATATGGATGAGACGTAAGCCAGCACTTTCACACCTTAGGGTCTGGGGGTGCCCGGCCTATGTCAAACGATTAGTCACAGACAAACTTGGACCTAGGTCTGACAAATGCTCATTCATAGGGTACCCCAAAGAGATAAAAGGATATTTTTTCTACCATGCTGATGAACAAAAGGTGTTCATCAGTCTTAAGGTAATCTTTTTAGAAAAAGAGTTCTTTGGTGAAGGAACCGTTTCCTCTAAGATTGAACTTGATGAAGTTCAACAGGTAGAAGGACCGACACCAATAGCTGAACCTGAGTTTGATATGATTAGATCAGATTCGAAGCCCAATGTACCTGCACCATTAAGGCGATCCGGTAGAGTACTGCATCAGTCGGACAGATCTATGGTTTCTTGGTCCGAAACGGTGATCCCATCGAACTTGATGAGAATAATGAGGATCCGATCACCTATATGGATGCAATGCAGAGATCTGATTTCGAGAAATGGCTTGAAGCCATGAAATCCGAAATGGAGTCCATAAAGGTCAACGATGTATGGACATTGGTTGACCCACCTGAAGGGGTTAAACCCATTGGGTGTAAATGGGTCTTCAAAAGGAAGAGGGGCGCAGACGGAAAGGTGGAGACCTATAAAGCCCGTCTGGTTGCCAAGGGGTATCGTCAACGTTATGGTATTGACTATGACGAGATATTTTCTCCTGTGGCAATGCTCAAATCCATTCAGATAATGCTTGCAATAGCTGCCCATCTGGATTATGAGATCTGGCAGATGGATGTAAAGACAGCTTTCCTGAATGGAGAGCTGACCGAAGAGGTGTATATGATACAACCTGAGGGGTTTACATCCACAGATGAGTCCAAGGTGTGCAAGCTTCAGAGATCCATTTTTGGATTGAAGCAAGCTTCTCGGAGTTGGAACATGCATTTTGATAAGGTGATCAAAATGTATGGCTTCATTAAGAATGGAGAAGAGCCCTACATCTATAAATGGGCAAATGGTCCAGTTGTGGTATTCCTTGTCTTGTACGTGCATGACATTCTCTTAATCAGGAATGACATCCCCGCACTACAGGGAATAAAAGTTTGGTTGTCATCACAGTTCTCCATGAAGAACTTGGGTGAAACATCCTACATCCTAGGGATGAAGATCTATAGGGATAGATCTAAAAGGATGCTTGCGTTATCCCAGTCCATGTACATAGACACTGTGCTGAAGAGGTTCAGCATGAAGAATTTCAAGAAGGGCTATCTACCGATAGGCCAAGGAATTTCTCTCTCTAAGAAAGATTGTCCGACAACTCCTGAAGAGAGAGAGCGTATGAGTAGAGTCCCATATTCTTTAGCCGTGGGATCTATCATGTACACCATGACATGTACAAGACCAGATGTGGCATACTCACTAGGAGTAGTGAGTAGATACCAATCTGATCCTGGAGAAAATCATTGGAAAGTGGTTAAAGCCATCCTTAAGTATTTGAGAAATACTAAGGACCAATGGTTGGTTTATGGCGAGTCAGATCTGAAACTTGTGGGGTTCACAGACTCTAGCTTCCAATCTGACTATGATGATAGCAGGAGTGTGTCGGGTTATATCTTTACTCTGAATGGTGGAGCCATCTGCTGGAAGAGTTCCAAGCAGCATACTGTGGCAGACTCTGTTTGTGAAGCGGAGTACATCGCAGCATCGGATGCCACGAAGGAAGCTGTGTGGCTGAGGAAATTCATCAACGAGCTCGGAGTAGCACCCTCCCTCGATGGTCCAATCTTGCTCTACTGCGACAGTACTGGTGCCATGCTCAGATGAAGGAACCCAAAGCACATCAGCGGATGAAGCACATCTTGCACTGCTTCTACCTGGTCTGAGAGATCGTGGATCGAGGTGACGTCGACCTTCAGAAGATCGACTGAAAGGAGAACCTGGCCGACCCCTTCACTAAAGCCCTGACGATAAAGGAGTTCGACAACCACAAGTCGAAGATGGGTATTAGATACTGTGCCGAGTGGCTTTAGGACAAGTGGGAGTTGTTGGGAAATGTGTCCCAAAAAGCCAATCGTCAAGCTATTGACGGTTGAGCAACCAAGTATTGTAATTGATTTGTTAATAAATAAAATAAATTTGGCATTTTCATCATAAGTTTTCATCTTCTAATGAACTCCGTTGTTATGATGAAGTCCTTAGGACTATTTAAGTTCGATAAAGAGAGGATTTATCGATTAGTCCTTAAAACTGTTCACGATCAAATGATAAGCTGTTAATAAGGACGACAGCTTCTATCGAGCATAGGTCGCTGTAGGCCATATGGGTTGGTTGTCCTCTTAACCAAGGAGTGTGGAGATATTGGTATGGCATACAGGTGAGATGTACTGGTACATCATCATTGAACGTGACCAACTCCAGAGTATTCTACTGTCGAGAATGTCTCTGATGGGATAAAGGTATAAGTGTCCCTTAGACTTGAAATCGCCTCAGTGACTTGCAAGCAACTCACTGTGCTTTGGTACTGGACTAACTGAATTTCTAATTCAGGGATGGAAGGCTTCTGGGCACAGTCAAGTACTTGCGAAGTCAGAGTGTGATCGAGATGGGATTGACCACTCCAAGAGTTGGAGAAGAATGAGTCGCTGTATTTCAATTTAGCAAAATCTTGGCCAGGGTAATCCATCAGATGGATTTGATATTTTGAAATACAATGTGGACAACCTAATCAGAGTTGACAGTTGAACTCTGGGGTGTCCTATGATCATTTTGGTCAAGGGGATGAATTATATGAAAACTATATCCGCATGGGTTCTAAGGATGTTGTTCTACACATTCGACCTATCCGGTCGTCGGGTACCATTGCTAGATGGTCACTTCGATTGGTATAGGAATTTATTTCTATGCTACCGACTTAGGTTCAGACCTATGAGGTCACACACATTAGAGTTCATGATCTGATCGGATGGTTGATCAACGATTAAGAATCGTTCTAGGGTTAAATGATCAATACGATTGACATTTAACCCAGTGCAAGTGTTGCAAGAGGATCGATTAGCAATTTGATTGCTAATTGACTTAATTTGGTTAAGCCAATGGGCTGAGATTAAGTCTAATTAAATATAATTTAATTAGATTTGGTTTGGACTTGATTGGATCAAGTCCAATTGGTTTATTGGATAAGCCAAGTGCAAGGAAAAACTAGTCCTAGTTCAACTAGGACTTGGGTCAATCTAATTTCTAATTTGATTAGAAAATTAAATCAGATTTAAATCTAATTTAATCTGATTAAATTAGGTTTTTAATTGGGTTAAGACTTATTTTAATTGGGTTGATCTAATTTTAGTTTGATTTGGTTTGAGAAACCAAATTAAAACAAGTCATAAGATAGAATCCTAGTAAGACTAGGATTCCACCTTGCACCACATAAGCCTTCCCCATGCCCTCTCTCTCATTCAACGTCAATCTCCTCTTATTTTGTGTGACAAAAGCCCTCTCCCAGGTCTCTCCCACGTTCACAAAAGGTCTCCTCTCTTCTTTCTTACATGGAAGGTGGTTTGGATCAAATCAAAAAGGAATAAATTTGGATTTCGAATTCTATGAGATAGAGTTTTAGAAATCCAAAACTCTTTCAATTTTGCACCGAATTTATCCAAATTTTTTTTGAAATTTTTGTGGATTTTAGGGTATATATTGTGCATCCTTTTCTGGTGATTCATGCACGAAAATATGAAGGAGGTGCTCAAGAGTTGGGCATCCCTTAACTTGCCATGTTTGGATAAGCCTTGACTAGGTATTTGATCCAGACAAGGACTCTATCATATCTCTCTATATAAAATGAATTTTTTTATAAAATTTTTGGAGAAGATAGAGATTTGAGAGGCCTTTGAGATATCCAAAAATCAAATAGAAAGACCCTTGGGTCGTGGAGATATAAAAGACACAAGTTAGGGTGTCTAGAGAGAGAAACGAGAAGAAGAAGAGGGTCTTCTTCTAGGGTTGTTTGTTTTCATATCTTTCCTCCCTCCATCTTGAGTTTCCTGAGAGTGTCTCAGATCTGAAACTCCTCCTTCTACTTTCCATCTTTGGAAGAGTCTAAATCAAGAAGAAGGAGGCACCTGATCAACCATCAAAGAAGGATCAGTGCAGTACTAGCATACTGTGCTGATTTCCTGAAGCAGGACTTCTGATCGAGATTCTTGGGCTCGTGTGGATGACTCCTAGAGGTTGGATGCATGTACGGCTTGAAACATCATCCTCAAGCCCAGATCAGCGAGGTTAGAACATCTAACTTGCAAGGTAATAGATCTGATCTATTGTTTAATACATACATTAGATGTAGTATAGAAACATGTTGATATGATCAACATGTAGTTCATGTTATATTTATATATTTTAATTTTTGATTTAATGCTATATAATAATTATGTAATAGGATCTTAGATCTAGGGATTCTCTAGTTTTAGAAAATAAATTTTGATTTATTTTAGTCTTCCGCTGTATGATCTTGAAAAAGTTTCAAGATCTAACCCTGAAACCCTAGATCTGGTTCCTATACTTTCATGGGTCAGTTCAGTGAACTCATTCTCTAATGAGCACCTACATCTTTGTATTAGTGTCACCATATAAGTGGTTGTGAGATCAACCATCCTCTCCATCGAGCATACAAAGGATGTACCAGTCTTACTGGAGTCATCGATCTCTGACTCGATGATCTAACGATTGAGAATATTTTAGATTGGGGCTATCAAGATTTTAGATCTCACTGACATGATCTCATCATGACCCTAAAATTATTTTTCTAATCTTTGGGGTTTATCATAATCATATAAAAAATGATACAACAAATGATAAAACATAATACCTCATATAAATAAAATAACTCATGTCATGCAAATGAGCAGAAAGATAATAAAGAAAAGTCCCATCGCATCCCCATGTGATTGGTTTGTAGGGCTCTATTCTTTTAAGATGGAGGGAGAACTCTCTTCTCTTTTGACTTTTCCTCATCCAAAAACTTTAGAATAGATTTCTAGAATGCTCATCTAAGAGTAAGAAGAACTCCTCTAGATCACATGCCAATGATTGGCCACCCCATCTGAAGACCTCACATCCAAAACCCTAGAACCAAAGATCTCTCAATGATCTCAATAATCTGATGATTGTCCCAAAAAAATTAGGGGTTTATATAGATGTGGCGTGGAGGTGTTTGGATGAGAATAGATTTCTCATCTACACTATAATTCAAATTAGATTTGAATTCGATTGGATCAACCAATTGTTAGAAAATATGTCTCGAGATTCGATCCATATTGAGTCCACAGCGAGATCCAAGATGATGAATGAAGTCCAACAAGCTGAAGAGCAGCCTAAACGAAGTCCAAACGGAGAAAATATGCATGAAAGAGGATCGGAGCGGGTGGAATGATGCACGAGGTGGTGGCGGTCGGCAATGGGCTGGCAAAGGCCGGTAGTGGCACCATCGGGCCCGGTAAAGATGCACGTGCATGCAGGGCGCACGGCCCAGCGCACAGGCGGGCCCAGTGCGAGTGCGCACGTGGACCGGCCTAGCATGTGCAGGCGACCCAGTGCCCTTGCACGATCCACCATAGACCGCAGGGCGTTGGGTAGTCCATGGGACCGGCGTGGACCAAACATGTGGTCCACGTGCGATTCAAATTTTTTTTGCAAGATTCGACATTCCAGATTGTAGTCAATCACGATCAGATGGTTGAGATTGATTCTAAGTTTGATCAGCTGATCAGTGGCCCTGATGTGCGTGATCGGATGGCTCTGTTGTGAATCGATCACGATCGGATGGCCATGGGTGATTCTAAGCTTGATTGCGATTCTATTTCTTAATTAACAGTATTTTAGAGTTTTTAGAGTCTATAAAACTTTGATTGACGAGCCATCAGTTGTGTTGAAAAATTGATGACGTCCTGGAAGTGTAGAAGGGCTTCAACAGAGATTTCAGAGAGCTTTTGTAAGAGTTTTGAGGCTTTTTGTTGAGAGACTCTTATACAAGGGTTAAGTGGTGAGTTTTTCTTGTATTGATTTTATTTTATTCTTTCATAGTGAAGCTTGCACGCCCCGTAGAGGTAGGCTTGAGGCCGATCCATATATTTATAGTGTATTTCTTATTTTGCTTCTTCTTTCTTCCTGCTGCACCTTGTGGTACTGGATCTTGGCGCAACAATTGGTATCAGAGCAAGGTGGTGCCAGAGCATAGGTTGCAGTGGTGGTGAATAAGATAGAAGATAGAGAAGACAAGCACAATCAAGGTGGAGATCAACAGGTTTTATGAAAAGAGCAATTTCTCTTTGTGGTAGGTAAGGGTGAAAAATATACTCATCCAGCAAGGGTTGATCGATGCTTTCTTATGCAACGAGAAGCCGACTACCATGGAGGTATAGGATTGGAGATAGCTCCAGATGCAGACGATGAGTACGATCTACTTGTACCTAGTATATGAGGTGGTGATCTATATGTTTGGTGAGACTTTTTCGATGATGCTTTGGTCGAAGATCGAGGAGTTATACATGGCAAAGTCTCTCACCAACATTCTTTTTCTTTGGAGGCAGTTCTACCAGCTGCAAATGACTGAGGGATAGAGCTTGCAGGAGCATCTCAGTCACTTCCAAAAGATCCTCACCGACATCTTCAACGTTGGTGAGAAAGTTAAGGAGAAGATCAATGCGCTGCTCTTGCTAGCATCGCTCCCCCCTTTGTATGAGTCTTTGGTGACTACTCTTCTAGTGGGAAAGAGCACCATCAAGATGGATAAGATCATCACAGTGATTCTCTAGAATGAGATTCTCAGGAGAGAAAACCCAACTTCAAGGTCAGACAACAGCTCAGCTTTGGTGGTTTCTAGAGGAGCAAGAGGCAGCAGATGGAGCAACAGGAGATTGCGGTGAGGGCGGTCCAAGTCCACGATGAAAGACTTGAGCAAGACCAAATGTTACTGGTGTGATGAGTTGGGGCATCTATCCAGAGATTGCCCTCAACTCAAGGATCGGATGAGGGCTACTATAACGACGGCCAGTAGCGAGTCAGAGGATGATGTCCTAGAGATATCTGATGAGATATCTACTTTTTTTCAATAGTGGATTTTAGATCTGCATGCACCTATCATGTATATTACAGAGAGGGACGGTTTGACTCTTTGGAGAGCAATAAGGGTACTGTTTATTTGCTGGATAGATCGAGCTGTGCAAGCAGAGATATCAGGACGGTCAGTTGGAGGGCACATGATGGTGCAGTGAGGAGATTGAGGGAGGTTCGATACATACCCGATTTCAGGTAGAATCTTATCTCACTGAGTAGACTGGATTCAAGAGGCTACAAAATGATAGTTGGTAGAGAAATCCTGAAGGTGCTGCACAGTAATAGGATTATTCTAGAGGGGAAGAAGAGGATGAGAAGACATTACTACCTGATAAGAAGCCCAGTGTGAGGTAGACCTTCAGGAGCCAGGAGGAGCGCAGAGTGAGATGGAGCTCCAGATGGAGTTGGATCGAACACGGAATGGGAGACTCGGGAGGACGAGAGGTGACATCGTAGGGTGAGATTCCTATTACTGTAGAATGATACCCCGAGCAAATCTTTGGTCAGAGTAGACACAGCCCATGATGGAAGTGGGATCAAGCGACCTGGCTCGACTCCCACATTTGTCCATCCATAAGATAGTAAGCATGCCCCAGGGTGTGGGGGTGAGACGGACCATAAGCTCTCAGAGATAGGTAGAGATCGAATATCGAGTCGAGATGGAGATTGTTAGAAAATATGCCTTGAGATTCGATCCATATTGAGCCCACAGCGAGGTCCAGGACGACAAATGGAGTCCAACGAGCCCAAGAACAGCCTAAACAGAGAAAATACGTATGGAAGAAGATCGAAGCGGTTGGCATGGTGCATGAGGTGGTGGCGGCTGGCGACGGGCTAGTGGAGGCCGATGGTGGCACTGCTAGGCCCGACAGAGATGTGCATGCACGGCCCAGCACAAGCATGCACATGGGTCCAGTGCGTGTGGGCGACCCAACACCCTTACATGGTCCATCGTGGACCGCAGGGTGCTGGACGGCCCATGGGACCGGCGTGGACTGAACCCGTGGTCCACACATGGTTCAGATGGTTTTTTGTACGATCCAACGGCCCAGATTGCAGTCGGTCATCATTGGATAGTTGAGGTTGATTCTGAGTTTGATTAGATGATCAGTGGCCCTGATGTGCATGATCGGACGGCTCTTGTGCAAGCTGATTACGATCTGATGGCCACGGATGATTCATGCTTGATTGAACTCTATTTCTTAGTGTAACAATATTTTGGAGTTTTTGGAGTCTATAAAACTCTGATTGATGAGCCGTCAGTTGCATTGGGAAGTTGGTGACATTCTTGAGGTGTCAAAAGTTTTCAACAAAGATTTTAGAGAGCTTTTATAAGAGTTTTGAGATTTTTTGTTGAGAGACTCTTATACAAGGGTTGAGTGATGAGTTATTCTTGTATTGATTTTATTTTATTCTCTCATAGTGAAGCTTGCATGCCTCGTGGAGATAGGCTTGAGGCCGATCCACATATTTGTATTATATTTTTTATTTTATTTCTTCTTTCTTCTTGCTGCACCTTGTGGTACCAGATCCTGGTGCAACACCAATTGATCCAAATTCTTGATCCCTATCAAGAGTGGGTGACAAGGCTTCTTAGGTGTGGAGTATCATCATGCAAATTAGAATTTTGCATTGAGGTTAGGCATGCACAAGGGAAGGGTGGTCGGCTAGGGTAAGGAGAAGTTCAAGTTGGTTTGGACTCTTTAACGTTTATCCAATTAAGTCTCCAACCTAATCAAATTAGGTTAAACCAATTAGATCAACTTGAACCTAATCCAATTAGGTCTCAAACATAATTAAATTCTAATCAAATTAAAATTTAATTAAGCCCATGTCCTGATCAAATCAGGAACCAGTCACCCTAGACAATTAGGTCATCTCATAACCTAATCGAGTCAAACCAAATTGAATCCAATTCAATTAGTTTTGAACCAAATCACATTGCTCAATCTAATTAAGCTAATCAATAATTTAATTACTAACTAATCCTCTTATAAGTGATTGTAACTTTTGCAAAAGGCTAACCATCAATCGAATCAATGATTAGACCCTTGAATGATTCTCAATCATTGATCAGTCATATGATCAGTCAATAACTTCTCTTGATTGTGACCCCATAGATTCGAACCTAAGTCGGTAACACAGAAATAACTTTTTAAACTAATTGATGTATCTAGCAATGGGATCTGATATCTGGATAGGCTGAATGATTACAAAACAACATTCAAGAACCTACAGGCATATGGTTACCGTATAATTCATCCCTATGATCCTAATACTCAAGGTGATCTAGGATTTAACTGTCAACCATGAAATTAGTCAATCACACTATATTTTAACCTTTCAAATCCATCACATGGATTATTCTAACCAAGATTTTACTAAATTGAAATACACTGATGCATTAACTCCTACTTATTCGAAGGGGTCAATCCCATCTTAACTCATGCACCGACTTGACAAGTACTTGACTGCACCTAAAAACCTTCCATCACTGAATTAAAAATTTAGATAGTCTCATATCAAAGTACAGTGAGTTACTTGTAAGTCATCATAGTGATCTCAGGTCGGAGGGATACTTATATCCATACCTTCGTGAGCTACTCTTGACAGCAGACTGCTCCGTAACTTGATCATGTTCGGTGTGAATGTACTCCTACATTCCACTGCATGCCATACTAATGTCTCTATACTTCTTGATTAAGAGGACAACCAATCCATATGGCACACAACGATCTACACTGGATATCATTATTATCCTAGTTATAACGTATCATTCGATTGCGAACAAGTTTAAGGACTAAATCCTCTATTTAAAATAGTCTTAAGGACTTTATCATAATCCAGGAGTTCATATTAAAGATGTAAATATTTGTGATGAAAATATCAAATAACTTTTATTATTGAATAATTCATATACAAGTATAAATGAGCACAATCGTTAACAGACTGACGATTGGTTTTGGGATATATTTCTCCATAACTCCCACTTGAACTAAAGTCAATAAGTATAGTATCATACACCCATCTTCATTTTATGGTCCTTGAACTCCTTAACACTGAGGGTTTTAGTAAATGGATCGGCTAGGTTCTTTTTTTCATCAATCTTCTAAAGATCGACATCACCTTGATCCACGATCTCCTGGATTAGGTGGTAGCGGTGCAGTATGTGCTTGATAGATTGATGAGACTTCGATTCTTTTGCTTGAGCAATGGTGCCAGTGCTGTCGTAGTATAACAGGGCCGAACCATCTAGAAAGGGTGCCGCTCCAAGCTCATCTATGAACTTTTACAACTATATAGCTTCTTTTACAGCATCAGATGCTGTGATGTACTCTACCTCACATACTGAGTCGATTATGGTGTGTTGCTTGAAATTTTTTTAGCAGATTGCTCTATCATTCAGGGTACATATAAAATCTGACACACTCTTAGTGTCATCATGGTCTGACTGAAAGCTGGAGTCTGTAAACCCCATAAGTTTCAAGTCAAATTCTTCATAAATGAACCACTGATTCTTAGTATTTCCTAAATACTTAAGGATAGTTTTTACAATCTTCTAATAGTTTTCTCCTAAATCAGACTGGTATCTGCTCACTATCCCTAGTAAGTATGCTATGTCTGGTCTTGTACATATCATGACGTATATTATATAACTCACTACCGAAGCATATGGAATCCTACTCATATGCTCTCTCTCTTGAGGAGTTGTCGGACAATCTTCCTTTGAGAGAGAAATTTCATAGCCTATCAAAAGTTAGTCTTTCTTGAAATTTTTTATGCTGAACCACTTCAGCATGATATCGATGTATGTGGACTGGATAATCTGAGTATCCTCTTCGATCCATCTCTACATATCTTCATCCTCAATATGTAGGATACTTCTCCCAAGTCCTTCATAGAGAATTGAGATGATAGTCAAACCTTTATTCTCTATAATATAGAGATATCATTTTTGATTAAAAGAATATCATCCATATATAAAATAAGAAATACTACATAGGATTGTTAAACTATTTGTAAATATAGGGTTCTTCTCTATTTCTAATGAAGCCATACGTTCTGATCATATTATCAAAATACATGTTCCAACTCCTGCTTGCCTGCTTCAATCTATAAATGGATCTCTGAAGCTTACATACCTTAGACTCATCTGTGGATGTGAAACCTTCAAATTATATCATATACACCTCTTCTTCTAGCTCACCATTCAAGAAAGCTATTTTCACATCATCTATCAGATTTTATAGTCTAGATGTGCTGCTATTACAAGCATGATCCGAATGGACTTGAGCATTATCATAGGAAAGAATATCTCATCATAGTCAATACCATAACATTGACGATATCTCTTAACAACTAGATGGGCTTTATAGATCTCCATCTTTCTGTCTATGCCCCTCTTCTTTTTGAAGATCCACTTATACCCTCTAGATTTTATCCCTTTAGGTGGATCAACCAATGTCCACACATCATTACCTTCATGGACTCCATTTGGAACTTCATGGCTTTAAGCCATTTATCAGAGTCAGACCTTTGCATTGTATCCATATAGGTGATCAGATCCTCATTATTTTCATCGAGTTCAACAGGATCCTATCCCAGATCAACAAATCATAGTATTTGTCTGGTTGATGTGATACTCTATCGAATCTCCTCAATAGTATATCTACAACAAGCTCTGAATTTGATCAAATCAAATCTTTTTTTGTGGGTTCACTAGATTGTGTCAGTTCTTTTACTCATCAAACTCCATCAAGCTCAACTTTAGAAATACTAATTTCTTTACTAAGAAATTTTTTTTCTAAAAAATATACCTTATTGCTGATGAATATTTTCTGTTCATCAGCAAGGTAGAAGTAGTATCCCATAGTTTTTTTCAGGTACCCTATGAAAATATACTTGTCAGACCTAGGTCCAAGCTTGTTTGTTTTCAAACATCTGATATAAGCCGGACACCCCCAAACCCTGAGGTGTGAGAGTATTATTTTATGTCCAATCCATATCTCATATGGTGTCTTATTCATAGACTTACACGAAATCTTATTAAGTACATAGCAAGCTGACTCGAGTGCATATCCTCAAAAAGAGATGGATAGACTAGAAAAATCTATCATGGACCGAACCATGTCCAACAAGGTTCAATTTCTCTTTTTTAAAATATCATTGTATTATCATATTTTTGGAGGGATCCATTGCGAGTGAATCTCATTCTCTTCTAGATATGTCAGAAACTCATCGAAAAAGTATTCACTCCCTCAATCAAATCGAAGACTTTTAATACTCTTCCTAGTTTGTTTCTCTCTCTCACTATGAAACTATTTAAATATTTCAAATGATTCAGATTTATTTTTCATCAAGTAGACATAAGTCGTCTGTGAATGTAATGAAGTAGTGATACTTACCTCTGGTACTTATGCTCATAGGTCCACATACATCAATAAGTATAGGATCCAGAACATCACTGGCTCATTCATTTTTTTTTAAAAAAAAAATGACTTGATCATCTTTCTAAGTAGACAAGATTCACAGGTTAGAAATGATTCATAATCATTATCTTTGAGGATCCCCTCTCATTTTAACCTGTTCATCCTATTCTTGTTAATATGACTTAGCCTACAATTCCAAAGGTAGGCATCAAAGACATCATCTGTCCTAGGATATTTTTTTGACATGTATATTACACTAAGCCATGATACAACATAAATTTTATTGTTCAATTATCTATACATTATAGTAACACCATTCAAAATAATATTATAATTTTTTTATTAAAATCTTATAATTTTCTTTGACCAAAAAGCCTACATAAATTATATTCAATAAGAAATTAAAATAAAAATGATAATTACTAAGAACAATGATATGAGAATTGAATACAAGTTTGATAATTCCTAAAGCAATAATTGAAACTGATCTTCCATCTCCGACATTTAGAAATCTCTCACCATCTTCAAATCTCTTACTGACTTGAAGTCCCTATAACGAATTATAAATATTAATAGGACAACCAGTATCTAATACCTAGATCATTGTATCACAAATAGAGAAGTTGCAAGGTATTATTATATAATTATTTTACCCAGCAACCGATTGCTTCTTCTTCTTTTGTCTGTTTGGATCAAGAAAAGTTATATATTGAGGATGGTTCTTCTTCTACTGATCCTGCCTCCTATAATAGAAGCACTCTGTCTAACTCTGATCAGACTTGGACTTTTTAGTCTGACCCCCAGTACTTTGTACCTTTTTATTTTTATTTTTTTTCTTCTCTTTCTTAAAGAGATGATATCCATCTAAAGAAGATCCTCCCGCTACATTCACTGTCTCTTTGTAGAGCTGGTGATCCTTCTCAAAAGTCTATAGCAATCCCAGCAGATCATGATAGTTCACTATAGACTTCATCATTCGATAATGATTGAGAAATGGTAGATAGGACTTTAATAGAAAATTTAGGATCGCATCATTTCCAAGCTGCTCGTGAAAGAGAAAGTCAAGCTTGCTCAGGTGCTCAATCTGTTCAATCATTTACAATACATGATCGATGACCGATGTCCTGTCCCTCATCCGGATGATGAAAATAGCACAACTAGTCTTGTGCTGCTCAATATCATCGGGAGTGTCAAAAGACTCGTTCAACATCTTGAGCATGTCTTCTGACTAAGCTTCCTTAAATTTACGGCTAAACTTGTCATTCATGACCGCCCACATAATATAACGCACTATGGTGTGGTCGTTGAGCCACTTCAAGTAAGTGTCTTGAACCACACCATGAATGTTCAGAGCGAGCTCCTCAAGTGCTAGATCTGTTAGCACGTACAAGATCCACTCATACTTCAGGATTATTTTTAATTTTTGATACTAGCTATCGAAATTTGGTCCTATCAGTTTATCACTGTCCAACAGTGATCGGAGCAATAAGTTGGTGATCGTAACTACATGAAAAAAAAATAAAAATCTAATTAGTATATAAATTAATTAAGCCCTAAAGACATAGACTTTAATCTAAAGGTTCTCCCATTATTTTGTACGAATTGGTAGCCTATGTTAGAAAATATATCCTAGAGCCAATTATTTGGACAATTACGCTCTTTATAACTTATATATGAATTATGAATTAATAAAAATTATTTGATATTATTCATCACAAGGTGTACATCTTTCCTGATAGAACTCATGTGTTGTGATGAAGTTTTTAGAACTATATGACAATCAATAAAGGAGGATTTATCGAATAGTTCTTAAACATGTTCACAACCAAATGATACGTTATTAAGAGATAATGACATTTATCAAGTGTAGGTTATTATGTACTATATAGGTTGGTTGTCCTCTTAACCAAGGAGTGTGGAGACACTGGTATAGCATACAAGTGAGATGTAGGAGTACATCGTCACTGAATAAATAACTCACCTGTGGAGTACCCTATTGTCAAGAGCTGCTCATGAAGAATATGGGCATAAGTGTCCCTCCGACCTGAGGTCACCACGGTGACTTGTAAGCAACTCACTATACTTTGGTGCTGGACTACCTAAATTTTTAATTCAATGACGAAAGATAAAATCAAGATGGGATTGACCCCTACGCATTTCAGGAGTTGATGCATCACTGTATTTTAATTGAGTAAGACCTCGATAAGGATAATCCATGCGATGGGTCATAGGATTTGAAGAAGATTGAAATACAATATGGATGACTAATCCAGGATTGACAGTTAAACTCTAGGACGTCCTGAGCATTTAGGATCAAAGGGATGAATTATGCGGTAATTATATTTCAAGGTTCTTGAGTATTATCTTGCAAATATTTGACCTATCCAGATGTCAGAAACCATTGCTAGATGGTAACTTCGATTAGTGTAGAAAATAGTTTTCTGTGCTACCAGCTTAGTGTTCGAACCTATAAAGTCACGCACAAAAGTCGGACAAAGTAGGAAAGAATTGATCTAAATCTATGAGTTTAATTTGAAAGTATGTGAATTGATTGAACAAATAGATTAGCATAATTGAGAATTAAGTTAGAGGTTATACAGAATTAAAGAGTTGACTATGTCTAGCTAGTACTGACATGAGGTTCAAGTTTAATTCTGAGGATGATAATGATCTGATCAATGATCCAAGAGATTTATGAAAGATTGATTTTATATTCTAATTAATTTTAGATAAGATCTAATTTAATTAAAACTTAATTGGATTAAACATCCAAGTTAGACTTGGAGGTGAATCCTAATTGGATTAGGAATAGCAACCTTTTTGAAATGGATTCGAATTGGAATTGTATTGACCCAAATATGTGCCAAATTTGATTTGTATTTTATGATGCCTTAATTATCTAATTTTATCTCTCATTATGGGTGGACAAATGGACTGATTTGGTGCCTAATGTGGGATGCCCATGTTGGGAATAGTGTCCCAAAGCCAATCGTCAGCCTGTTGACGGTTGTGCTCATTTTTGTATATGTACATAAATTATGAATTGATAAAAATTATTTTGGTATTTTTCATCACAAAATATTTCATCTTCTAATGAACTCCTATGTTGTAGTGAAGTCCTTAAAACTATTTAGACTCAACAAAGGAGGATTTGTTATTTAGTCCTTAAATCCGTTCGTGACCAAATGATACATTGTTACCAAGGACGACAACGTTTATCAAGCATAGATCGTTGTGTGCCATATAGGTTGGTTGTCCTCTTAACCAATGAGTGTGGAGACACTGGTATGGCATACAGGTGAGATGTAAGGGTACATCTGTACTGAACGTGACCAACTCTGGAGCTATTTCTGCTGTCAAGATTTGCTCTGATGGAATATGGGTATAAATGTCCCTCCGACCTGAGACCGCCACGGTGACTTGCAAGCAACTCACTGCACTTAGGCATTAGACTACCTGAATTTCTAATTCAGTGACGGAAGGCTGCTGGGTGTAGTCAAGTACTTGTCGGTGTATGTGTCAAGATGGGATTGACCACTCCAGTTCAGGAGCTGTGCACAGTCATGTTTCAATTTAGCAAAACTTTGACCAGGGTAGTCTTTGTGAGGAGTCACAGGACTGTTTGAGTTGAGCACGATTCAGATGATCTAATCAGGGTTGACAGTTTAATCCTGAGTCATCCTAAACATAGAGGTCAAAAGGATGAATTATACAGTAACCATATTCACGTAGGTTCTGAGTGTTGCGATTGTGACTATTCAACCTATCCGATCGTCGGGTACCATTGCTAGATGGTCACTTCGATTAGTACAGAAATTGGTTCCTGTGCTACCGACTTAGGTTCGAACCTATGGGGTCACACACATTAGAGGTTCTTATCTGATCTGATGGCGATGAATAGTCCTAATGCTTATGGACTATGAGTCCTACGTATTTGGGACTTTGTGATTGAGAATCAGGATTCTCTGATCATGAGTCCCACACATTTTGGGTACTGGGGTCAAGAGTCCCACTGGTTTGGGACTCTTCGATCAGGGTTACATATCGATGAATTCTGATGCTCGATTATCCACTGGATTTGGACTCAATATTTATGAGAGGTTTAATTAGTGATTTGATCACTAATTAACTCAATTTGATTGAATAATTATTTTTAGATCAAGTCTAATTAAATTTGATTCAGTTGGATTTGATCCGATTAGGTTAAGAGTTGACCTAATCGTTGAGATGGTTTGGTCCCTGATTTGATCAGGGGTTGGGCTTAATCAATCCCTGATTTGATTAGAATTTTATTGAGCCTAATTAAGCCTAATTTAGTTGGGTTCAAATTAGTCTAATTGGACCTAACTTATTTGGTTCAATTAGGTTAGTTTAAATAATGAAACCACCTTGACCCATTCTCCCTACGCCACCTCACTTCCACTGCGCCCATTTGAATTCACGAGAAGGAAGTTCTCATGAATTTTTTCTCACGCAAAGCCCTCCTCATGTCCTACTTTAATGCACCAAATAAGTGGATAAGGATGATTGGTTGGCCATTCAAATTCAAAACAAAGTTTGAATTTGAATGAGCAACCAATCTTAGCGCCTTGACCTTATCCTCTTTTAGCACCCCATTTATTACACGAGAAAATATTTCTCATAAAATCACTCATGCACAAATTAAGCCACACCCTCCTCTTCTCACGTCCTTAGTGGATAGGGATAAATTAGTTTCCATTTGAATTCAAAATTTGATTTGAATTCAAATGTGCAATTACTCATCTTTATCCTCTCACGTGGATAAGACCTTGGTTGTTGTTTTAAAAGGAGGAGAAGAGTGGGGTGTGTGCAAGAAAAAATTTGAAGAGAAAATTTGGGCGTGAGGAATCCTTGTGTGCAAGGTGAAGGTCTATATCCTTCCGAGAGAAAAAGAAAGAAAAGAAAGAAAAAGTGTGCGCAGGGTTTCAGTGAGTTCTTCAAGGTTTCAGCCTGGAGTTCGGGAAGTGAGAAGGTGAGCTACGAGTGTCGTGAGCCCACCAAATTTCAGGAAGATCTTTAATATTCTCTCAAACATATCTGTTGATGATCTGAAGTATCTAAAGAATTAGTAAACATCGATCGAAAGAGTTCGATCAGCATCGGCCGTCGAAAGGGCTCTACAATAAGCTAGCACTCGTGAGGAGTCAATCAGATCGGGAGCTTCGTGTGGACGATCTGCAGAGGTCAGACACATAGTGTGGCTGCATCACAATGATCAGACTCTCCCGACGGTAATCAGATTGCAGCGATCTACTACCCGCACAAAGGTATTGTGTTCTGAACACATTACAGTAAAGTATTTACTGTTCAAATTTAAATTTCTAATTTAAATACATGCATGCTATATATCATATTTAGATCCTAGTGTAGGATAAATTTTTATTAATTAATTATATTAATTAATAATTTTCACTGTAAAATAGTGATTTTGAAAAAATTTTAAAATTACCATTTTACCCCTACACTGAATTTTCCCCATAAATGGTATCAGAGCGGGTTTTTAGATATGATATATATATTTGCATGCATAGATTAAGTTGCAATATAAAAGTTTAAATTTAAAATTTAAAATTTAAATTTTAAAATTGGTATATTTAGATATACTTGATCCAAGTAGCAAGTAATCGAATTGGGTTGGTTGCCATGGATGTCCGGTCATAAGAGAAAAGTAAGGTTTAAAGGCCCTCTCTTCCCATTCGATGGGGTCTCCTATGGCGGTAGGGGTGCCGATGCAATTATATCCCATGCAGATGAAGTAGCGAAAGGAATATTCATGATTTATTTTGATTGAGTTATTTTTTATTATGTAATTAGCTACAGGATTGCTATTTATGAAATGTGCTGATCTATTTGTGTAATGAGTCAACATATTTGGTGAACAGAAAATAAAACCTTTCAAATTTAAAAATTATTTTCGAAATGCCAAACCCTGATCCATCAGCCCAAATACTTAATTAAAAGAATTAAGTGTTGTCTAGTAGGTCTAGAATTGTGAATTAAGACCTAAGACAATTGCATAAACTTGTGGGTCAATGGGTTAGATGGATTAAGTCCATAATTGGGTTAGACCTAAGGTTAGCTTAAAGAAATGGACTAAATTAGAGTAATTGGTCAAATCTAATCAAAAATTGAATTAGATTAGGTCAAGGATACTCTAGACTCAACTTCAATAGTTGTAGTTGAATGGGTCTATGTCTTTAACTAGACCAAGATGGACTTAATTCATGGCTATGCGGTGGAACCCTATTTACTAAGTTGATCAAATTAAAACTAATGAACCGGTTGGTGTCTAAGGTAAGTTTGGCAGTTTGACTAGTGGTTTTTAAGCGGGAGCTACTCGCAGTGATTCGATCTCTGACGAGTTAATGGCTTATCCCCACCACTGATCTCACTTACCTGGCCAACTTGGTGAATTAGATTTTGATTAGATCACTTGGTGATTAGGGCTCACCCATGTCATTAGGTAAATCAGTTTGACTGATTTAGGTGCTCCTAATGCAGGCTTAATTAAATCCTTTTTAATCTGACTTGGTGAAGTCAGTGGGAGGATTGAAATTGGCTGGTAATTTATCTTCTCATCTATTCTTTAATAAAATCCTCAAAAATTATTAGGTCCTAAAAATGATTAAGTTATATTGATAACTAAGTCATAGCCTCCCATTAAGTGAGTGATAATGAGTCCATTAGTTTAATAATCATTGGAGGCCCAAAGGCCTGGTGCTTATTGACTAATGGAATTATCCTTCATAGTATGATAATTTGGTTTGAGTCTTTCTGATGGTGGTTAGGTTGGCCGTCCAAAGTCGGGCTTGATCATTTATTGGTCCGATTCACCAAATCAAATTATGTTAATGGTTGGACCTAACCAGATTTTTTTAGTGGAGGCCAAAGCCTACTGATTAGGTTCTGGGGCAAAATTAATTACTAGAAGTTGTTTAGAGAAACAACTGGTTATGAACCTACCCATAGATGCACATGGGTTGACCAACCAAAGTTGGGCTCGTGTGTAGTCTGTGTGGATTCTAGCACCCACTAAAGAATTAAAGTAATTCTTCGAATTGGAGGTTGAGGCTACCAACTCATAAAAATACTGAGAGAAACTTTAGACTAATGTCCAAGTCTTTAGTATTAATAATTTATGTACTAATATAGGTCTGGTTTTTCTTTATGCAGCTATGGCCACTACCCTGTCGCTCCGGTCATTATTAAATAATGACAAGCTCATGGGACCTAATTTTGATAGCTAGTATCAAAAATTAAAAATCATCCTTGAGCATAAGCGGATCCTTTATGTAGTAACGGATCCGGCACCTGAGGAGCCAGCCCTGAACGCTAGAGGAATGGTCCGAGACACTTACTAGAAGTGGCTCAACGACAGCACCATCGTTCGGTGCATAATGCTGGCGGCAATGAATGATGAGTTCAGCCGCAGGTTCGAGAACGCCCAGTCGCAGGTTCGAGAACCAGATCTAGGATTTCAGGGTTAGATCTTGAAACTTTTTCAAGATCATACAGCGGAAGACTAAAATAAATCAAAATTTATTTTTTAAAACCAGAGAATCCCTAGATCTAAGATCCTATTACATGATTATTACATAGAATTAAATCAAAAATTAAAATATATAAATATAGCATGAACTACATGTTGATCATATCAACATATTTTTATACCACATCTAATGTATGTATTAAACAATAGATCAGATCTATTACCTTGCAAGTTAGATGCTCTAACCTTGCTGATCCGGGCTTAAGGATGATGTTATAAGCCGCACACACGTCCGGCCTCTAGGAGTCATCCACACGAGCCCACGAATCTCGATCAGAAGTCCTACTTCAGGAAATCAGCACAGTATGCTAGTACTGCGCTGATCCTTCTTTGATGGTTGATCAGGTGCCTCCTTCTTCTTGATTTGGACTCTTCCAAAGAAGAAAAGTAGAAGGAGAAGTTTTAGATCTGAGATGCTCTCAGGAAACTCAAGATGGAAGGAGGAAAGATATGAAAATAAAAACCCTAGAAGAAGACCCTCTTCTTCTTCACGTTTTTTTCTCTAGACACCCAAACTTGCATCTTTTATATCTCCACGACCCAAAGGTATTTCTCTCTGATTTTTGGATGGCAGAAAGGTCTCTCAAATATCTATCTATCTCTTAAAATTTCATGAAGAAACTCATCTTATATAGAGAGATATGATAGAGTCCTTGTCTAGGTCAAACACCTAGTCAAGGCTTATCCAAACATGGCAAGTTAAGGGACGCCCAACTCTTGAGCACCTCCTCCATATTTTTGTGCATGGATCACAAGAAAAGGGTGCATAATGTATATCCTAAAAGCCATAAAAAATTCAAAAAAAAATTGGATAAATTCGGTGCAAAATTGAAAGAGTTTTGGATTTCTAAAACTCTATCTCATAGAATTCGAAATCCAAACTTATTCCTTTTAGATTTGATCCAAACCACCTTCCATGTAAGAAAGAAGAGAGGAGACCTTTTGTGAACGTGGGAGAGATCTGGGAGAGGGCTTTTGTCACACAAAATAAGTGGAGATTGGTGTTGAATAAGAGAGAGGGCATGGAGAAGGTTTATATGGCGCAAGGTGGAATCCTAGTCCTACTAGGATTCTGTCTCATAACTTGTTTTAATTTGGTTTCCCAAACCAAATCAAATTAAAATTAGATCAACCCAATTAAAATAGGTCTTAACACAATTAAAAATCTAATTTAATCAGATTAAATTATATTTAAATCTGATTTAATTTTCTAATCAAATTAGAAATTAGATTGACCCAAGTCCTAGTTGAACTAGGACTAGTTTTCCTTTGCACTTGGCTTATCCAATAAACCAATTGGACTTGATCCAATCAAGCCCAAACCAAATCTAATTAAATCATATTTAATTAGACTTAATCTCATCCCATTGGCTTAATCAAATTAAGCCAATTAGTAATCAAATTGCTAATCGATCCTCCTGCAACACTTGCACTGGATTAAATATCAATCGTATTGATCATCTAACCCTAGAACGATTCTTAATCGTTGATCAACCATCTGATCGGATCATGAACTCTAATGTGTGTGACCTCATAGGTCCGAACCTAAGCCGATAGCATAGGAATAAATTCCTATACCAATTGAAGTGACCATCTAGCAATGGTACCCGACGACTGGATAGGTCGAATGTGTAGAACAACATCCTTAGAACCCATGCGGATATAGTTTTCATATAATTCATCCCCTTGACCAAAATGATCATAGGACACCCCAGAGTTTAACTGTCAACTCTGATTAGGTTATCCACATTGTATTTCAAAATATCAAATCCATCTGATGGATTACCCTGGCCAAGGTTTTGCTAAATTGAAATACAGCGACTCATTCTTCTCCAACTCTTGGAGTGGTCAATCCCATCTCGATCACACTCTGACTTCGCAAGTACTTGACTGTGCCCAGAAGCCTTCCATCCCTGAATTAGAAATTCAGTTAGTCCAGTACCAAAGCACAGTGAGTTGCTTGCAAGTCACTGAGGCGATTTCAGGTCTAAGGGACACTTATACCTATATCCCATCAGAGATATTCTCGACAGTAGAATACTCTGGAGTTGGTCACGTTCAATGATGATGTACCCTTATATCTCACCTGTATGCCATACCAGTGTCTCCACACTCTTTGGTTAAGAGGACAACCAACCCATATGGCCTACAGCGATCTATGCTCGATAGAAGCTGTCGTCCATATTAACAGCCTATCATTTGGTCGTGAACAGTTTTAAGGACTAATCGATAAATCTTCTCTTTATCGAATCTAAATAGTCCTAAGGACTTCATCATAACAATGGAGTTCATTAGAAGATGAAAGCTTATGATGAAAATGCCAAATATATTTTATTTATTAACAAATCAATTACAATACTTGGTTGCTCAACCGTCAACAGCTTGACGATTGGCTTTTTGGGACACATTTCCCAACAACTCCCACTTCTCCTAAAGCCACTCAGCACAGTATCTAATACCCATCTTCGACTTGTGGTTGTCGAACTCCTTTATTGCCAAGGCTTTAGTGAAGGGGTCGGCTAGGTTCTCCTTTCCATCGATCTTCTGAAGGTCGACGTCACCTCGATCCATGATCTCTCGGATCAGGTGGAAGCGGCGCAAGATGTGCTTCGTCCGCTAATGTGCTTTGGGTTCCTTCACCTGAGCTATGACACCAGTGCTGTCGCAGTAGAGCAGGACTGGACCATCGAGGGAGGGTGCTACTCCGAGCTCGTTGATGAATTTCCTCAGCCATACAGCTTCCTTCGCGGCATCTGATGCTGCGATATACTCCGCTTCACAAACAGAGTCTGCCACAGTATGCTGCTTGGAACTCTTCCAGCAGATGGCTCCACCATTCAGAGTAAAGATATAACCTGACACGCTCTTGCTGTCATCATGGTCAGATTGGAAGCTAGAGTCTTTGAACCCCACAAGTTTCAGATCTGACTCGCCATAAACCAACCATTGGTCCTTAGTATTTCTCAAATACTTAAGAATGGCTTTAACCACTTTCCAGTGATCTTCTCCAGGATCAGATTGATATCTACTCACTACTCCTAGTGAGTATGCCACATCTGGTCTTGTACATGTCATGGCGTACATGATAGATCCCACAGCTGAAGCATATGGGACTCTACTCATACGCTCTCTCTCTTCAGGAGTTGTCGGACAATCCTTCTTAGAGAGAGAAATTCCATGGCCTATCGGTAGATAGCCCTTCTTGGAATTTTTCATGCTGAACCTCTTCAGCACAGTGTCTATGTACATGGACTGGGATAACCCAAGCATCCTTTTAGATCTATCCCTATAGATCTTCATCCCTAGGATGTAGGATGCTTCACCCAAGTCCTTCATGGAAAACTGTGATGACAACCAAACTTTTATTCCCTGTAGTGCGGGGATGTCATTCCTGATTAAGAGAATGTCATCCACGTACAAGACAAGGAATACCACAACTGGACCATTTGCCCATTTATAGATGCAGGGCTCTTCTCCATTCTTAATGAAGCCATACATTTTGATCACCTTATCAAAATGCATGTTCCAACTCCGAGAAGCTTGCTTCAATCCATAAATGAATCTCTGAAGCTTGCACACTTTGGACTCATCTGTGGATGTAAACCCTTCAGGTTGTATCATATACACCTCTTCAGTCAGCTCTCCATTCAGGAAAGCTGTCTTTACATCCATCTGCCAGATCTCATAATCCAGATGGGCAGCTGTTGCAAGCATTATCCGAATAGATTTGAGCATTACCACAGGAGAAAACGTCTCGTCATAGTCAATACCATAACGTTGACGATACCTCTTGGCAACCAGACGGGCTTTATAGGTCTCCACCTTTCCATCTGCGCCCCTCTCCCTTTTGAAGATCCATTTACACCCAATGGGTTTAACCCCTTCAGGTGGGTCAACCAATGTCCATACATCGTTGATCTTCATAGACTCCATTTCGGATTTCATGGCTTCAAGCCATTTCTTGGAATCAGGTCTTTGCATAGCATCCATATAGGTGATCGGATCCTCATTATTCTCATCAAGTTCAATGGGATCACCGTCCCGGATCAAGAAACCGTAGTATCTGTCCGGCTGACGTGGTACTCTACCGGATCGCCTTAATGGTACAGGTATATTGGGCTTCGAATCTGATCTAATCATATCCGACTCAGGTTCAGCTATTGCTGTCGGTCCTTCTACCTGTTGAACTTCATCAAGTTCAACCTTAGAGGCAACGGTTCCTTCACCAAGGAACTCCTTTTCTAAAAAGATTGCCTTAAGGCTGACGAACACCTTTTGTTCATCAGCATGGTAGAAAAAATATCCTTTTGTCTCTTTGGGGTACCCTATGAATGAGCATTTGTCAGATCTAGGTCCAAGTTTGTCTGTGACTAATCGTTTGACATAGGCCGGGCACCCCCAGACCCTAAGGTGTGAAAGTGCTGGCTTACGTCCCATCCATATCTCATATGGAGTCTTAATTACAGACTTACTTGGAACCCTATTTAATAGATAACAGGCCGATTCGAGTGCATATCCCCAGAAGGATATCGGCAAGCTAGCAAAACCCATCATGGATCGGACCATGTCTAACAGAGTCCGATTCCTCCTTTCAAACACACCATTATGCTGTGGTGTTCCTGGAGGAGTCCATTGAGAGAGAATCCCATTCTCTCCTAGATATGTGAGAAACTCACTAGAAAGGTATTCTCCTTCTCGATCAGATCGAAGAGTTTTAATACTCTTCCCAGTTTATTTTTCTACTTCACTTCAGAATCATTTGAACATTTCAAATGAATCCGATTTATGTTTCATCAGATAGACATATCCATATCGGGATAGGTCATCCGTGAAAGTTATGAAGTAGAAATATCCACCTCTAGCACTGTTGCTCATGGGTCCGCATACATCAGTATGTACTAGGCCCAAGAGATCAGTAGCTCTCTCACCTTTTCCAATAAAAGGTGACTTGATCATTTTACCAAGAAGACAGGACTCACAGGTTGGAAGTGATTCACAATCACTGACTTCGAGGATTTCCTTTTGAGTCAACCTGTTTATTCTGTTCTTGTTTATATGACCTAGCTTACAGTGCCATAAGTAGATATCTGACACACTATCTAATCTAGGGTGCTTGCCAGTAGAATAGACTCTTATCGGGTTTGATCTTTTTGGTCTGACACTGCACAAATGTCCCAGCCTGAACTTGCACCTTCTTCACTTTCTTCTTCTTGTTCTTCTTCCCTTTCTTAAAGGGTCGAGAACCAGAAGACGAACCTCCCACTAAGTTCACCGACTCCTTATGGAGTTGGTGATCTTTCTCAAAGTTCTGAAGTAACCCCAATAATCCGTGGTAGTTTACTTCAGGCTTTGTCATTCTATAATGAGTGAGGAATGGGAGATAAGACTTGGACAGCGAGTTCAGTATTGCATCTTTCCCAAGCTGCTCATGCAAGGAAAAGTCGAGCTTGCTCAATCATTCCATCAGCTCGATCATGTACAATACATGATCAGTGACAGAGGCACCATCCCGCATTTTGGCATTGAAGATGGCACAACTAGTCTTGTGCCTCTCCACGTCATCGGGTGTGCCAAAGGCATCCTCCAACACTTGAAGCTTGTCCTTTGGCTGAGCCATCTCGAATCTGCGACTGAACTCGTCGCTCAAGATAGCCAGCATGATACAGCGCACCGTGGTTCGATCACTGAGCCACTTTTGGTAAGTGTCTCTGATTGTTCCACGTGCATTGACAGCTGGCTCCTCAGGTGCAGGATCTATTATCACATATAGGATCCGTTCATGCTCCAAGACTATCTTCAACTTTCGGTACCAGCTATCGAAGTTGGGTCCCACCAACTTATCATTGTCCAACAATGATCGGAGCGATAGGGAAGTGGCCATATTTGCACAAAGGAGAACCATAACCTAATTAGTAATTGATTCATTAAACCTAACGATTTGGACTTTAATCAAAATATTTCTCCCACTATTTTATTCGAATTGGTAGCCTCTACCTCCAACTCGAGGAATTACCCTAATTTCTTAGCGGGTACTAGAATCCACTTAGACTGCACACAAGCCCAACTTTGGTTGGTCAACCCATGTACATCTAAGGGTAGGTTCATAACCAATTGTTTCTCTAAACAATTTCTAGTAATTTTAATTTTGCCCCAGAAACCTAATCAGTAGGCTTTGGCCTCCACTGTAAGGATCCAGTTAGGTCCAACCATTAACATGATCATACTTGGTGTATCTAACCAATGAATGATTAAGCCCAACTTTGGTTGGCTCACCTAACCACCATTAGAGAGACACTTCCAAGTCGTCATATGATGAGTGATAATTCCATTAGTCAACAAGCACCAGGCCTTTGGGTCTGCAATGATTATTGAGTTAATGGACTCATTATCAAACACCTTAATAGGAGGCTATGACTCAGTTATCTCCATAACTTTATCATTTTAAGGACCTAATAATTTTAGAGAATTTGGTCAGATGAACCAGCTTATCATGATCCTCCCACTGGCTTCACCAAGTCAGCTTAAGGGAGACCAGGGCTGGTCTAGGAGCACCTAAATCAGTCACACTGATTTACCTAGCTGACATGGGTCAGCTCGAATAGTCAAGTGATCCGATCAAAATATAATTTCACCAAGAGGTCAGGTAAGTTCGATCAGTGGGAGGGTCTGCCAAAGCTTGCCTTAGACACCATCAAAAATGGCCAGGTAAGCGGGCTCCCAATTAAAAACCACCGGTCTGGTTTACCTTAGACACCAACTGGTTTAATTAGTTTCGATTAGATCAACCTAACAGTTCGTGCTAGACCGCTTAGCCAAGAATTAAGTCCATTTGGTTCTCGTTAAAGACATGGACTTGACCAACTACAACTATTGTAATTGATCTAGAGAATCCTTGACCTAATCTAAGACAACAATTGATTAGATTTAGTCAATTCTCTAATTAAGTCCATCTTTAATCTAACCATAGGTCTAACCCAATTAATGGACCTAATTCCCACTAACCCATTAACCCAATGTGTTATGATTTGTGTCTTAGGTTCTTCAATTCACAATCCTAGACCTAATCAAACAACTTCTTAATTCTTAATTAAGTTTTGGGCTGAGGGTTGGGTTCGGCTTTTCAAAAAATAATTTTCATATTTGTAAAATAATTTTACAATATGATTCTACCAATCATATTGCATGTTTGATTCATAATCAAGATGCAAGTGAAATAAACATGAAACTACTTTAGATCTAATCTAAACAGGTTCATGTAATTGAAATAATTTCAACTTTAAACAATTTCTTTGCACAAAAATTATTAACAAAGAGATTTTATTTTAGATTTAAATATCTTTTAAATCTAATAAATCATAAATTTAATCTAGATCATATCTAATAAATTTATGATTAAAGATAGATCTACACAAACTAGGACAACCTTTGCACTGTAAGGGGTAAACCTTACAGCAGGACAACCTTGCAGTTTGTGATTGATCTAAAATTTTAATTTCAGATTTAATAATCAGATTATAAATTAGATCTAATCTAAAAAATAATATAAGCATGTATAAATAATCATGTAATAAAGAACCTAGGCTCTGATACCAATTGAAGGAACCAGATCTAGGATTTCAGGGTTAGATCTTGAAACTTTTTCAAGATCATACAGCGGAAGACTAAATAAATCAAAATTTATTTTCTAAAATTAGAGAATCCCTAGATCTAAGATCCTATTACATGATTATTACATGAAATTAAATCAAAAATTAAAATATATAAATATAGCATGAACTACATGTTGATCATATCAACATGTTTTTATACCACATCTAATGTATGTATTAAACATAGATCAGATCTATTACCTTGCAAGTTAGACGCTCTAACCTCGCTGATCCAGGCTTAAGGATGATGTTGCAAGCCGCACACACGTCCGGCTCTAGGAGTCGTCCACACGAGCCCACGAATCTCGATCAGAAGTCCTGCTTCAGGAAATCAGCACAGTATGCTAGTACTGCGCTGATCCTTCTTTGATGGTTGATCAGGTGCCTCCTTCTTCTTGATTGGACTCTTCCAAAGATGAAAAGTAGAAGGAGAAGTTTTAGATCTGAGACGCTCTCAGGAAACTCAAGATGGAAGGAGGAAAGATATGAAAATAAAACCCTAGAAGAAGACCCTCTTCTTCTTCACGTTTTTTTTCTCTAGACACCCAAACTTGCATCTTTTATATCTCCACGACCCAAAGGTATTTCTCTCTAATTTTTGGATGGCAGAAAGGTCTC
>NC_025997.2:70738792-70810343 GCF_000442705.2 Elaeis guineensis
AAATTATATTTAAATCTGATTTAATTTTCTAATCAAATTAGAAATTAGATTGACCCAAGTCCTAGTTGAACTAGGACTAGTTTTTCTTTGCACTTGGCTTATCCAATAAACCAATTGGACTTGATCCAATCAAGCCCAAACCAAATTTAATTAAATCATATTTAATTAGACTTAATCTCATCCCATTGGCTTAATCAAATTAAGCCAATTAGCAATCAAATTGCTAATCGATCCTCCTGCAACACTTGCACTGGGTTAAATATCAATCATATTGATCATCTAACCCTAGAACGATTCTTAATCGTTGATCAACCATCTGATCGGATCATGAACTCTAATGTGTGTGACCTCATAGGTCCGAACCTAAGTCGGTAGCATAGAAATAAATTTCTATACCAATCGAAGTGACCATCTAGCAATGGTACCCGACGACCGGATAGGTCGAATGTGTAGAACAACATCCTTAGAACCCATGCGGATATAGTTTTCATATAATTCATCTCCTTGACCAAAATGATCATAGGACACTCCAGAGTTTAACTGTCAACTCTGATCAGGTTGTCCACATTGTATTTTAAAATATCAAATCCATCTGATGGATTACCCTGGCCAAGATTTTGCTAAATTGAAATACAGTGACTCATTCTTCTCCAACTCTTGGAGTGGTCAATCCCATCTCGATCACACTCTGACTTCGCAAGTACTTGACTGTGCCCAGAAGCCTTCTATCCCTGAATTAGAAATTTAGTTAGTCCAGTACCAAAGCACAATGAGTTGCTTGCAAGTCACTGAGGCGATCTCAGGTCTAAGGGACACTTATACCTATATCCCATCAGAGATATTCTCGACAGTAGAATACTCTGAAGTTGGTCACGTTCAATGATGATGTACCCTTACATCTCATCTGTATGCCATACCAGTGTCTCCACACTCTTTGGTTAAGAGGACAACCAACCCATATGGCCTACAGCGACCTATGCTCAATAGAAGCTGTCGTCCTTATTAACAGCCTATCATTTGGTCGTGAACAATTTTAAGGACTAATCGATAAATCCTCTCTTTATCGAATCTAAATAGTCCTAAGGACTTCATCATAACAACGGAGTTCATTAGAAGATGAAAGCTTATGATGAAAATATCAAATATATTTTATTTATTAATAAATCAATTACAATACTTGGTTGCTCAACCGTCAACAGCTTGACGATTGGCTTTTTGGGATATATTTTCCAACATTTTGGCCATGAACGGTTATCAATTTTTAATAAAAAAAAATGTTTGTAATATTATTTTGAATGGTGTTACAATATTTATTGGATAACTTATAATGGAATTTACTTTCTATCACAACCTGTTAATGTGGTTCAAACCTCTGGTAAATGCCCTAGAATAGATAATGTGTCAGAAGTCTACCTTTGGCACTGTAGGCTAGGTCATATCAATAAAAACAGGATAAACAGGTTAGCTCAAGAAGGAATTCTTGAAGTAGGTGATTGTGAATCACTTCCAACCTGTGAGTCCTATCTTCTTGGTAAAATGACCAAGTCATCTTTTACTGGAAAAGGTGAGCGAGCCAGTGAACTCTTGGGTCTGGTACATTCTGATGTATGTGGATCCATGAGCTCAAGTGCAAGACGTGGATATTTCTACTTCATAATCTTCACAGACGTCCTATTGAGGTATGGGTATGTCTATTTAATGAAGCATAAGTTAGAGTCATTTGAAATGTTCAAACTATTCTGAAATGAGGTAGAAAAATAAACTGAAAAATATATTAAAATTCTTCGATCTAATCGAGGAGGTGAATACCTTTCCAATGAGTTTCTGACATATCTTGGAGAGAATGGGATTCTCTCTTAATGGATTCCTCCTGAAACACCACAGCATAATGGTGTATCTGAAAGGAGGAATTGGACCTTGTTGGACATGGTTCGATCCATGATGGAGTTTGTTGGTCTGCCGATCTCCCTCTGAAGATATGCGCTCGAATCGGCTTGTTACCTTCTAAATAGAGTTTCGAGTAAGTCTGTAACCAAAACGCCATATGAGATATGGATAGGACGTAAGCCAGTACTCTCACACCTTAGGATTTGGGGGTGTCTGGCTTATGTTAAACGTTTAATTACGAACAAGCTAGGACCTAGGTCTGACAAGTGTAATTTTATAGGATACCCAAAAGAGACCAAAGGATATTACTTCTACCTAGCTAATGAGCAAAAAGTGTTTGTCAGCCTTAAGGCAATCTTTTTGAAAAAAGAGTTCCTTGGTGAAGGGACTGTTGCCTCTAAGGTCGAACTTGACGAAGTTCGACAGGTAAAAAAACCGACACAAGTTGCTGAACCTGAATCGGATTTGATTAGATCAGATCCAGAGCCCATTGTTCAAGCACCCATAAGGCCATCTGGTAGAGTACCATGTCAACCGGACAGATACTATAGTTTCTTGATCCGGGATGACGATCCTATCGAACTTGATGAAAATGATGAGGATCCGATCACCTACATGGATGCAATGCAGAGACCCGACTCTGAGAAATGGCTAGAGGCCATGAAATCTGAAATAGAGTCCATGAATGTCAATGATGTGTGGACATTGGTTGACCCACCCGAAGGAGTAAAATCCATAGGGTGTAAGTGGGTCTTCAAGAGGAAGTGGGGTGCAGATGGAAAGGTGAAAACCTATAAAGCCCGTCTGGTTGCCAAGGGATATCGTCAACGTTATGGTATAGACTATGATGAGATATTTTCTCCTATGATAATGCTCAAATCCATTCGGATTATGCTTGCGATAGTTGTCCATCTGGACTATGAAATCTAGCAGATGGATGTGAAGACAGCTTTTCTAAACGGAGAGCTGGATGAAGAGGTGTATATGATACAACCTGAAGGATTCACATCCACTGATGAGTCTAAGGTGTGCAGACTCCAGAGGTCCATTTATGGACTTAAGCAGGCATCCCGGAGTTGGAACATACATTTTGATAGGACGATCAAGATGTATGGCTTCGTTAAGAACGGAGAAGAGCCCTGCATTTATAAGTGGGCTAATGGTCCAGTAGTGGTATTTCTTGTATTGTATGTGGATGATATTCTCTTAATCAAAAATGATGTCCCTGCATTACAGGGAATAAAGATTTGGCTGTCGTCACAGTTCTCCATGAAGGATTTGGGAGAAGCTTCCTACATCCTAGGGATGAGGATCTATAGGGATAGATCTAAAAGGTTGCTTGGTTTATCCCAGTCTACGTACATAGATACTATGCTGAAAAGGTTCAGCATGGAGAATTTCAAGAAAGGCTATCTACCAATAGGCCATGAAATTTCTCTCTCGAAGAGGGATTGTCCGACAACACCTCAAGAGAGAGAGCGTATGGGTAGGATTCCATATGCTTCGGTAGTGGGATCTATCATGTACGCCATGACATGTACACAACCAGATGTGGCATACTCACTAGGGGTAGTGAGTAGATACCAATCTGATCCAAGGGAGAATCATTGAAAGGTTGTTAAAACCATCCTGAAATATTTAAGAAATACTAAGGACCAGTGGCTTGTTTATGGTGAATCAGACTTGAGACTTATAGGATTTACAGACTCTAGTTTCCAGTCTGATCATGATGACAGCAAAAGTGTGTCGGGATTTATTTTTACCCTTAATGGTGGGGCTATCTGCTGGAAGAGTTCCAAGAAACACACAGTGGTTGATTCAGTTTGCGAGACAGAGTATGTCGCTACATCAGATGCTGCCAAAGAAGCAGTGTGGCTAAGAAAATTCATCATCGAGCTCGGAGCATCACCGAGCTCGGAGTAGCACCCTCCCTTGTTGGTCCAGTTCTGCTCTACTGTGACAGCTCTGGAGCCATTGCTCAGGCGAAGAAACCCAAGGCACACCAGCGGATGAAGCATATTCTGCACCGCTACCATCTCATCTGAAAAATTATGGATCGAGGTGACGTCGACCTTTAGAAGATCGATGGAAAGGAGAACCTGGCTGACCCATTCACTAAAGCCATTGCGGTGAAGGAGTTTGACAACTACAAGTTGAAGATGGGTATTAGATACTGCACCGATTGGCTTTAGGCCAAGTGGGAGATTGTTGGGAATAGTGTCCCAAAGTCAATCATCAGCCTGTTGACGGTTGTGCTCATTTTTGTATGTGTACATGAATTATGAATTAATAAAAATTATTTTGATATTTTTCATCACAAAATGTTTCATCTTCTAATGAACTCCTATGTTATGGTGAAGTCCTTAGGACTATTTAGACTCGACAAAGGAGGATTTATCGTTTAGTCCTTCAATCTGTTCACAACCAAATGATACGTTGTTACCAAGGATGACAATGTTTATCAAGCATAGGTCATTGTGTGCCATATTGGTTGGTTGTCCTCTTAACCAATGAGTGTGGAGACACTGGTATGGCATACAGATGAGATGTAAGGATACATCTACACTGAACGTGACCGACTCCGGAGCTATTTCTGCTGTCAAAATTTGCTCCGATGGAATATGGGTATAAATGTCCCTCTGACCTGAGACCACCACGGTGACTTGCAAGCAACTCACTGCACTTAGGCATTGGACTACCTGAATTTCTAATTCAGTGATGGAAGGCTGCTGGGTGTAGTCAAGTACTTGACTTGTCGGTGCGTGTGTCAAGATGGGATTGACCACTCCAGTTCAGAAGTTGTGTACAGTCGTGTTTCAATTTAGTAAAATCTTGGCCAGGGTAGTCTTTGTGAGGAGTCACAGGACTGTTCGAGTTGAGCACGATTCGGATGATCTAATCAGGGTTGACAATTTAACCCTTAGTCATCCTAAACACAGAGGTCAAAAGGATGAATTATATAGTAACCATATTCACGTAGGTTCTGAGTATTGCAATTACGACTATTCGATCGTTGGGTACAATTGCTAGATGGTCACTTCGATTAGTACAGGAATTGGTTCCTGTGCTACCGACTTAGGTTCGAACCTGTGGGGTCACACACATTAGAGATTCCTATCTGATCTGATGGCTGATGAAGAGTCCTAATGCTCGTAGACTATGAGTCCTACGTGTCTGAGACTCTGTGATCGAGAATCAAGATTCTCTGATCATGAGTCCCACACATTTTGGGTACCGGGGTCAAGAGTCCCATTGGTTTGGGACTCTTCGATCAGGGTTACATATCGATGAATTCTGATGTCCGATTACCCATCAGATTTGGACTCAATATTTATGAGAGGTTTAATAAGTAATTTGATCTTTAATTAACTCAATTTGATTGAGTAATTATTTTTGGATCAAGTCCAATTGAATTGGATTCAGTTGGGTTTGACCCGATTAGGTTAAGAGTTGACCTAATCGTCGAGATGGTTTGATCCCTAATTTGATCTGTGGTTGGGCTTAATCAATTCTTGATTTGATTAAGATTTTATTGAGCCTAATTAAGCCTAATTTAGTTGGGTGTAAATTAGTCTAATTGGGCCTAACTTATTTGGTTCAATTAGGTTGGTTTAAATAATGAAACCAACTTGACCCATCCTCCCTACGCCACCTCACTTCCACTGCGCCCATTTGAATTCATGAGAAGGAATTTCTCATGAATTTTTTCTCATGCAAAGCCCTCCTCATGCCCTACTTTAATGCACCAAATGAGTGGATAAGGATGATTGGTTGGCCATTCAAATTCAAAACAAAGTTTGAATTTGAATGAGCAACCAATCTTAGCGCCTTGACCTTATCCTCTTTTAGCGTCCCATTTATTACACGAGAAAATGTTTCTCATGAAATCACTCATGCACAAATTAAGCCACGCCCTCATCTTCTCATGCCCTTAGTGGATAGGGATAAATTAGTTTTCATTTGAATTCAAAATTTGATTTGAATTCAAATGTGCAATTACTCATCTTTATCCTCTCACGTGGATAAGACCTTTGTTGTTGTTTTAAAGGGAGGAGAAGAGTGGGGCGTGTGCAAGAAAAATTTTGGAGAGAAAATCTGGGCGTGAGAAATCCTTGTGTGCAAGGTGAAGGTCTATATCCTTCCGAGAGAAAAAGAAAGAAAAGAAAGAAAAAGTGTGCGTAGGGTTTCAATGAGTTCTTCAGGGTTTCAGCCTAGAGTTCGGAAAGTGAGAAGGTGAGCTACGAGTGTCGTGAGCCCACCAAATTTTAGGGAGATCTTCAACATCCTCTCAAGCATGTCTGCTGATGATCCAAAGCATCCAAAGAATCGACAGACATTGATCGAAGGAGTTCGATCAGCATCAGCCGTCGAAAGGGCTCTACAACGAGCTAGCACTCGTGAGGAGTCGATCAGATCGGGAGCTTCGTGTGAACGATCCGCTGAGGCCAGACATGCTGTGTGGCTGCATCGTGATGATCAGACTCTCTCGACGATAATCAGATTACGGCGATCTACTACCCGCACAAACGTATTGTGTTCTGAACACATACAGTAAAGTGTTTACTGTTCAAATTTGAATTTCTAATTTAAATGCATGCATGCTATATATCATATTTAGATCCTAGTGTAGGGTAAATTCATATTAATTAATTAGATTAATTAATAATTTTTGCTGTAAAATAGTAATTTTGAAAAAAATTTAAAATTACCATTTTACCCCTGCACTGAATTTTCTCCACAGCCCAATCCCCTTGGGTGTGAGCTATTAGGTGGCGCTAAATGTTGGTGCCATTTCTACATGGTTTGGATTTTCCATATGGCATTAGGAGTTTGAATTTGACTCAAATTAATTAAACTTGATCTTCAAGTGGGACTTGAAATTTGAGAGTCCTAATTAGATTAGGACTAAAAATTTTAAATGCCTATATATGGAGGAATATGGACATGAGGTGGTAAGAGAAAAGAAAAAGGCTGCATAGGGCGTGCGATAGGAGAAGGAGCCTGGGTCACGCATCTTGCCTTGGGATTTACATCCCAAGGTAGTACGAGAACTTGGGTTGCAAGTCTTAGCTTGGGTCATGCATCCTGCCCTGGGATGCGCATCCCAAAGTAGCAAGCATAGAAAAAGAAGAGAGAGAGAGACTCAGCGTCTCCCTTCATTGGTGTGTGACACTTGGCATGTGGGGTTCTCTTCTAGGCATGAAGCACCACTTTAGGCATCCTCCTCCTCCAGGCCTCTTCTAGTTGTTTGAAATCTGATTTCAATAGCCACCTCTTTCTTCCCTCCTGTTGGTTGATCATCTCTCTTCCCTACGGAGCTTGGCGTGTGCGCGAAGTAGAGGGCCTATACTTTCAGGCCTCGCAAGGTTTTGGATTCAAACAAAAAACTCTCAATATTTGATCTCTATTTCATTACAACTAAGGTAAATATAAATGTTATATTATCACTAGAATAAAAAATTTTTTCGATGCACCCTGGCCATCCGATTGGATTGGACAATTTTTTCTTCAACTGGTATCAGAGCCATGCTGATATACCAATGCATAGATTAATTTTGCTGGTATGAATATATATGATATATGATCAAAATTTTATGTTACATATTAAATCTGATTTAGACCTACTAGTATATAATTTATGATCTAATTTTGACCAGATTTTAAGAATCTAATCAATGGTTGATTGAAGATTGCTATAAATCTTTTATAACAAAATTTTCTTGATACAGATTTTTGATGAAATAATAATTAAATTAAAATTTATTTTAAATCTATTTTTATAAAATTTTATGATGTTATTTCAGATTGAATGTTAGACGTAATCAAGATCTGAATTGAATCTATTTTGATAGATTTTTAGATCTAATTTCTAACAAAATTTTGCACAACGCAAAATCAGATCTCACCAAAATTTTATTTCTATATGTTCATGTTGTTAGATGTATGTCCTAGAAGTTAATATGGCTGACATATTGTAATAACTCTAGGATATAATTTTATACTTAATACATTGATATGACCAATAAAAATGTATGTTTATATTTCATTCAAGTATGATGTATCATTGAATCATCCATGAAATTAGTTTTCGATACATATTTTTAAGGTGTTGAGAATTAGAGACATGTATTTAATTTCTAAATGCTCCCAATCATATGATCATCATGAGGATGGTGATTGATTCAGATAGATTGGTGCACAGATCACTTCCTTCAGGATAGATGAATCTCTGGTCTATAGTGTAAAGACATTGGATGATGAGTGCAGATAGTTGTTAGAGAACAACTGTACCAAGCATGATCATATGAGAGATCACTTGAATTTTTATTCAATCGTCAGTAATTATCTTGATGCTGTAATTGTATGAATGATTCTTTGACCTGAGATTGTACTACTGCTCGTAGTGAGGCTGTTAAAGTTTGACTGACACATAAATATGGATCTCAATGAGTCTTTGTAGTGGATGATGGCAATAGTTGGTCCATTATAAGGGTAAGGTGTACATCAAGATGGGATCTATCAACCATGATAGAGAGGAGTAGTCCTATGAGATTTGAAAAGTTAAGTCCAAGAATCTATGGCCATAGTAGTGTGATTGATAGATAAGAATTTTCATAAGAATTACATTTGGACTTGAGCTAATCGAATCTATCATATGACTGATGTTGAGGTTTGACGTTTTATCCATGACCTGCCATCAAGTTAGGACTCACGATAGAGGGACTGAATCACATACTAACAACACCTAGAGGTTTATTTCAGTTCTATTGGATTGCCACTACATACTGCTGTTAGATGTGTGTCCTAGATGCCAGATTGGCTGACATATTTCTGTACAAATCTAAGGACAAATTTATAATTTTGACTATAAATAAATAAAAGGGTTATTCTACTATCACATTGTGTACAATATGTCTGTGATACATCTTTTGAGTTAGTAGGAATGTTAATTCATATTTTTAAAAATTAAAAATTTAAGGCATGAATTTACATAACTAACTCATAAACAGCTCCTGACCATAGGATCATCACGAGGATGGTGATCGATCTGAAAGGTTGGTGTACGATCGCTTTCTTAAAATAGATGAGTCTTGAGTCTACGGTGTAGAGACATCAGAGCGAGAGTACAAGTATTCGTTGAGAATGAGAGTACTGAGCGTGACCACCTCGAGCAGTCATAAGGAAGTCTACCTTCTCGTCGATAAGAAGCTTGATGCTGCAGCTGTGTGTCTAGTTCTTTGACCTGAGGTACATCGACAGTTTACCTTAAGTGTGTTATAGTTTGACTACACCATAACTCAATCTCCTAGCCATTCAAAATCCTGAGGTGTATGTTGGTTGTAGCATATTCATTGTAGGAACCAGATTGCACCAAGATGGGATCTATCAACCTCGATAGATAAGAGGAGTAGTCCTATGATGATCGAAAGATTGAGTCCTTAAGCCCATGGCCATGGCAGAGTGAAGTAATGGAAAAGAGTTTTCCATTGGGGTTTCACATCAGACTTGGATCGATCGATTGATTCATATGACTGATGTTGGGTTTGACGAGTTCACCTTAACCCTAATTCAGTCGGAACTCATGATAGAGGAACTCAATCACACAAGTAGCTGCACCGAGAGGTTCATCTTCATTTCTGATGGGTTGCCACCATATACTGCTAGGTGTTACTGGTAGATTTTGGGAGCAATTAGAATGATCTTGATGATCGATCATTCTAATTGTCTGAATCAGAAGAGTTCTGGTCCATCGAAAAGAGTTTCGATGATGTCGATGATGAGATCATGACATGTCTCATTATCATACGAAAATGAACCTAACTGGATCACACAAATAAGAGTTAGGGTCTGGATATCATCAATTGAGCTAGCCTAGTTCGATTGATTTGGATTAGATCCAATTAGGTTCAAGAAAATTGTGCTAGCACATGATTGAGCCTAACTTTCTCCTCGTGTAATCTTTTCTATCTTGACTAAGCCAAATGTGATTTGACTCACCCAGAGAATCTTGGGAAGGTTTCTCTCAGTCTGATTGGAGTCAGTCCAGCTCAAAAAAGTCTTATCTTAATTTATGAGATAAATTTAAGACAACACCTGCCAATTCCTGTCACCTGCCATTTTCATTTTAGGACATCGGTCAAATGTTGACTTATGGATCTTGAACTGAAGGCCACTTGGCAAGGGGTCATTGGAGAGTTTTTGTGGAGTGTCCACCTGCTAAATTAGGCCTCAAAGTGGGTGCCAAGATTAGATTGGGCATGCGCCCCAAGTGGATAAGGATAGACTCCCATGAGATGAGGACTCTATGCTTTGATCGACTCAAACTGTTGGGCGCCAATCTCACTGTGTTTATCCAGTGTTGGTGCCAACAGTAGGAGAGTTTGGTGGAGTTCTTATCTGATATAATCAGATGTTATCACTCCATCAATCAAAATTTTTTCAAAATTAATTGAAATTTTTTGATTGGTCGAATGATGTGGCACTGCATGGTGCAGCAAAGATCTATTTAAACCCTGTCTGTGCCTAGGGTTTAGAGAATCTGCTCAATACCCAGCAAAAGCTTAATATCTATTTACTTCTCTATGCCCCCTCTAGTCCTCTCTCTGCCCTCTTCACAGCCAAGAAGTTGGGCATCCATTTGGTGCTTGTCCAAGGCATGGTGGCTCCGTGATCAAAAGGCTGCAGGGATTTATCGAGAAGCTGCTGCTCCAGCTTCAAAAGATCTTCCAGATCAGATCTAGATCTAATTTTTGAAGCAAAGATTTGTGAAGAGAAGATAATTCAGATCCTGCTCAAGTGGATACCGGTAGAGGCCAAATGACTGTGTGGCTATTTTAGAACCTCAGGCGTTGCTGTGATCATCTACAGGGTAATCTAGTTACCCTAGAGGTATTCCTCTAATCCTCAAGTTTTATATTTAATGTTAGATTAAATATCAGATAATAAGAATCAGATCTAATAGATCTTAGATCTAAAATATCATAAGATAATTTTTTTTTAAATATTTTACTCCAGATCTCATTAGATCTGGAAGATCCTACAAGGAAAAAGGTGGTTTTTTCTTCAACTGGTATTAGAGTCAGGTTGATGGCTCTATTCCAGATCTAATTTAGATCTAATTTTTATTTTTATTTATCTGATATTAATATATTTTAAATGTCACATCAGATATGATTGGATCTAAAATTAAAAAATTTAAAATTAAATCTAAGTAGATCTAACATGTATGAGATGCATGACTAGACTAGAAATAGTTTAAACTATGAATAGTCTTAAAATTTTATATTTTAATATGATTAAAATATAAATTAGAACTAATTTATTCTCTAATTTTTTGATGTTATAAATATTATATTCAGATCAAAAAATAAAAAATAAAATTTAATTAATTCATAAGATTGATCTGCTGCATGCCTAGACTAGTTGTAGAATTGTTCTAGTAACTGTCTAGAATAGATTTTATATTGAATAGTTTAATTTAAATCTTATTTTTTAGATGTTACATATGATGTATCAGATCTGAAAGTATGCTAATTAGATCAGATTTTAATACATGAGATGTATGCAAAGCATATATAAGTTAGATCTGAAATTATATATGTGATATATAACTTAGATCTAACTAGTTTTATAGTTAAATTAATATTTCTGATTAAGGTGTTCCTCATGGCCGTCCGGTCATAAGAATAAAGTAGGGTTTAAGACCCTCTCCTCTCATTCAATGGGATGTTCTTATGGTGTGTAGGGGTGCTGCACGTTCATCCTTAATCAAAAATCAAACTTACTTTTCTACAAAACCCTAGATTCTGAAACCCTAAGATTTATTTTACATATTTTATTTATGAACCTAAGACTTAATTAATGAATTAAGCTTATGAAATTAAATTAGGTCTAAAATTGAGAATTTTAGATCTAAATCATTTTCATAAAATTAGGTTCGGGCTTGGGTAGCTCAATTAGGTCTAGTGGTTGATCAAACCGAATCTAAAGTTGGTTAGGTGGGATCATGAAAGCTAATAATTGATCAGCCTAATAGAATTAAGTCTAGGTCAAGGTCGAATCATATTTAGATGTGACTCGATCAAGTTAAGATCTAATTTGGCTCTGTAGTTAGAGCCTGGATTGTAGGCTAACCCAATTGGTTCTGATTCGACAATTTGGTGTCTAAGGTAAGTTAGGCAGATGCGATCGAATAATTTTTAATTGGGACCTACTCGACTCGAATGCATTCTTATCAAGTTAATGGCATATCCCTTCCACCGGTCTCACTTACCTGGCCATATGTGTCGATCCAGTTTTGATTTGAGATGACTAACAATTCGAGCTAACCCATGCCACTAGGTTAGTCATAATTGTTATGACTATGTCAAGTCAAGTTTAATGAGACCTAAATTAAATCTTCCTGAGAAAATATTAAGTCTAAGGTCTTCCACCATTGTAGATGTGCAGGCCCTTTCTGGAGTTGATTGTTCTCGACTGGTTACAGTGGCTCAGTTGCACCGGAAAGATGCAACCATATCCATTAGACATTGGATGCTACAGATTAGAGGATGGGTTGTGCTCAATATTTTGGATATGGTGAGAGACCCAATCAAGAATCTAATTCATGCAAATGGTGGGTCTGACTTAACTAAGGATTGGAGCAATATTTCGGACACGGTGAGCTTCATGAATTAGAGATCAAGTTTTGGGTGCACCATGATTGAAGAATCATTGGACAAGAGTTGTCCACTCATCGGTTGACCCATCACCAATAACTATTAGGTGAGGTGATGAGTCAGTCGGTGAGACCACACCGCCAACTAGAAATCACTAATCATGGAGATTTTCACATCTCTACCTAGGGAGTGTAGGGATCTGAGAAAATAGTGGGAGCCTAATTTGTTTAAAAATGAAACTCCTAAACAAATTGATTAAGTCTGATTACAAAATCTAACTAAAAATTTTTGACTCTCTATAGGAAATATGTCTGCATCCAACCCCCTGACCAAAATACTAGACACCCACAGTTTGACTGGACCCAATTTCAAGGACTGGTTGAGGAACTACAGAATTATTCTAAATTTTGAGAAACTGACTCATGTCTTGGACCAGGACCCACCTGCCATGCTAGCACGTCCGACTACTGAACAGAGAGCATCTCTGAAAAAGTGGATGAATGAAGATAACAAAGCCAGGTACTATATATTGGGTGCAATGTCTGATGACTAGCAGCACCAGCCTAAGAACATTATGACTATCCGCCAAATGTTGGCTCACCTACAAGAGTTGTTTGGTGAACAAAGTCGCACAGCCAAGTATCAATTCTGCCAAAGGCCTTTTAAGGCTAAAATGCGTGATGGGCAGTCAGTCCAAGATCATTGTTTGTCAATGATCAAGGACATTGAGGAGCTTGAGAAGCTCGGTGTCATCTTAGACAGAGATTTTCAGATTGATGTGATCCTTCAGTCCTTGTCTGATGCATACAGTCAGTTCATCATGAACTTCCCATATGCATAAGATGCAGTGTACCTTGGCTGAGTTAATGAACATGTTGGTTACAGCTGAGCTTTCTTTGAAGAGTTCAAAAGGCTCAATCCTTACTGTGGAGGGGACTTCTTCCAAGAGAAAGTTTTTTGGAAAGAAGAAAAGGTCAGTGAAGAAGCAGAAGGTGGATGGAAAAAGGAAGAAGACAGAACTGAAGAAGAAGGCTGCTGAAAAGGAAAAATATTTCCACTGTAATTCAGACGGCCATTGGAAATGAAACTATCCTCAATACCTGGCCACCGTGAAGAACAAGAAGGATGGTCCTTCTGGAGGTATGCTCGTTACAGAATCTAATCTTACAATTTTCTCTGCATCCAGTTGGGTACTTGACTCTGGTTCTAGTGCTCATTTGTACACTTCTATGTAGGGTCTTGAGAAGAGTAGGAGGCTGAGGATGGGGATATGATCCTATACATCGGGAACGGAGCAAGAGTTGCTGCTGTGATCGTGGGAACCTACCCTCTGCGATTACCGTTAGGATTAGATTTAGTTCTTAGAGACTGTTATTATGTATTTGCAGCAAGCAAGAATTTGATTTCTGTTTCATGTTTAGCACAAGAAGGCTATGTGATTAGCTTTCATAAGGACCATTGTAACATATTTTATGAAAATAATAAAGTTGCAAATGATTTTCTTATTAATGATCTCTATCAGCTATATATTGATGTATATATATTTAATATCAAAAAAAATGTGAATGCCATAGGAATTAAAAGGCCTAGAGATAGTCCAAATGATAGGTATCTCTGGCACCTAAGGCTAGGTCATATAGCGGAAGATAAGATTAACAAATTGAAGAAATCCGAACTATTGAGTCCGTTGACTTTCGAGTCATATTCAGTTTATGAATCATGCCTTCAAGGCAAAATGACCAAGTTTTCTTTTGTGGGACATGGAGAAAGGGTCACAGACCTACTTGCCCTAGTACATACGGATGTGTGTGGCCCATTTGATGTGTCGGCTAGAGGCAACTATATCTACTTCATTACCTTTAATGATGATATGTCTAGGTACGAGTATGTGTTTCTAATAAAACACAAGTCTGAAGTCTTTAAAAAGTTCAAATAATTCAGGCATGAGATAGAAAAACAAAAAGGAAAGCCCATTAAGGTTCTTCGATCAGATCGAGGAGGTGAATACCTTAATTGAGAGTTTCTAGACTATCTTAAGATTATTGCATAGTCTCTAAATGGACTCCACCTGGAATGCCACAACTCAATGGGGTTTCAGAATGGAGAAATCGGACCCTATTAGATATGGTATGTTTCATGATGAGCTTCACGGATCTCCCTCAGTTTCTTTGGAGACATTGTCTCAAGACATCAATATATGTATTGAATAGGGTTTCCTCTAAAACTGTTCCTACCGCACCATATGAGATATGACATGGTAAGAAGCCAAGTCTGAGTCATCTCAGAATTTGAGATTGTCCAGCTCATGTCAAGAGACAGCAGGCGGACAAGTTAGAGTTCAGGTCTTTTAGAGCTTGATTCATAGGATATCCTAAAGAGTCATTAGGATACTATTTTTATATTTTGAAAGACCACAATGTGATTGTGGATCGACATGCTATTTTTCTTAAAAAATAGTTTATTCAAGATGGTGGTATCAGAAGAATAATTAAGCTCAAGGAGAATGTCTCCCAAGAGCAATGAGCTAAAGAATCTGAGGAACCAAATCAATTAGAACCAGTCCTAACACAACCTCTTCCACCTCGTAGATCGACTAGGGTTTTCCATCCTCCTGAAAGGTACTTAGGTACCATACAAGAGGATGTAGAGGAAATGTTCCTCATGAAAAATGGGGCTCATGGTGATGATCTCAAGACCTATGACAAGGTGATATCAGATATCGACTCCGAGAAATGGTTAGAGGCAATGAGATCAGAAATTGACTCGATGCACTCAAACCAAGTCTGGACCTTAGTAGATCCACCTGAAGGTATTGTACCTATTAGGTGTAAATGGATCTTCAAAAGAAAGATAGGTGTAGATGGAAATGTAGAGACATTCAAGGCTAGGCTCGTAGCGAAAGGTTATAGTCAGCGCGAAGGCATTGACTATCAGGATACCTTCTCACCCGTAGCCATGCTAAAATCCATCCACACATTGCTTGCTGTTGCAGCCTATTTCGATTATGAAATATGATAGATGGACGTGAAAACGGTGTTCTTAAATGGATATCTTGAGAAAGATATCTATATGGAACAGTCGCTTGGTTTCACATCCAGTGATGATGATCACAAGGTCTGCAAGCTGCAAAGGTCCATTTATGGACTTAAGTAAGCATCTCGGAGCTAGAATACTCGTTTCAATGATGTGATCAAAATGTTTGGTTTCATCAAGAACGAGGAGAAACCATGTGTGTTCAAGAAGGTCAGTGGGAGCACAGTTGTCTTCCTCGTACTGTACGTAGATGATATCCTCCTGATTCGGAATGATATTTTCATGTTGATCTCAGTCAAAATATGGTTGTCTAAGGAGTTCTCTATGAAAGATCTAGGAGAGGCATCCTTTATACTGGGTATTAAGGTTTATAGAGATAGACCAAATAGGATGCTGGGACTTTCACAAAAGATGTACATAGAGGAGGCGCTAAAAAAGTTTACCATGGAAAACTCCAAAAGAGATTTAGTACCTTTTAGACATGGCATTCATCTCTCCAAGAAGATGTGCCCAAGCACACCTGAGGAGATTGAACGCATGAGTAAGATCCTTTATGCTTCCGTAATAGGGAGCCTCATGTATGCCATGCTATGTACACGACCTGATATAGCCTATGCTGTGAGTGTCACAAGCAGATATCGGTCGAATCTAGATGAAGAGCACTGGACTTTTGTGAAATGTATCCTTAAGTACTTGAGAAGGACTAAGGATATGTTTCTAGTCTTTGAGAATGGAGAACTCCAGGTTCAGAAATTTATAGACTTAGACTTTATGTCTGATATAGATGATCGAAAGTCGACATCTAAAAGTCTGTTCATTTGCAACGGTGGTGCAGTTAGCTGGAAGAGTTCCAAGCAGACGGTGATTGCTGATTCCACCATGGAGGCAGAGTATATTGCTGCATCGAAAGCTATGAAGGAGGTATTCTGGTACAAGAAGTTTGCCGCAGAGCTTAGAGTGATGTCATCGGATGCCATCCCTCTTTACTGTGATAATAATGGCACCATAGCCCTAGCTAAGGAGCCAAGGTCTCACCAGAAGTCCAAACATATCGAGCGGCGATTCCATCTGATCCATGATTACCTCAAAAAAAGTTATGTCAAGGTTAAGAGGGTCGACTCCACAGACAATGTGACAGACCCACTGACAAAGCCATTAGGCTAGCAGAAGATCGAAGCCCACCTTGAGAAGATGGGACTTAGATATGTAGTCAATTGGCATTAGGTCAAGTGGGAGTTTGTTAGATGTGTGCCCTAGATGCCAGATTGACTGACACATTCCTGTACAAATCTAAAAATAAATTTATAATTTTGACTATAAATAAATAAAAAAATTATTCTACTATCACATTGTGTACATTATGTCTGTGATACATCCTTTGAGTTAGTAGAAATATTAATTCATATTTTCAAGAGTTGAAAATTTAAGGCATGAATTTACATAACTAACTCATAAATAGCTCCTGACCATAGGATCATCATGAGGATGATGATCGATCCGGAAGATTGGTGTACGATCGCTTCCTTAGGATAGATGAGTCTTGAGTCTATAGTGTGGAGACACCAAAGTGAGAGTACAGATATTCGTTAAGAATGAGAATACTGAGCGTGACCACCTCGAGCAGTCATAAGGAAGTCTACCTTCTCGTCGATGACTAGCTCGATGCTACAACTGTGTGTCTAGTTCTTTGACCTGAGGTACATCGATAGTTCACCTTGAGTGTGTTATAGTTTGACTACACCATAACTCGATCTCCTAGCCATTCGAAATCCTAAGGTGTATGTTGGCTGTAGAATATTCATTGTAGGAATCAAATTGCACCAAGATGAGATCTATCAACCTTGGTAGATAAGAGGAGTAGTCCTATGATGATCGAAAGATCGAGTCCTTAAGCCCATGACCATGGCAGAGTGAAAAAATGGAAAAAAGTTTTCCATTGGGGTTTCACATCGGACTCAGATCGATCGATTGATTCATATGACTGATGTTGGGTTTGACGAGTTCATCTTAACCCTAATTCAGTCGGGACTCATGATAGAGGAACTCAATCACACAGGTAGCTGCATCGAGAGGTTCATCTTCATTTCTAATAGGTTGCCACCATATACTGCTAGGTGTCACTGGTGGATTTTGGGAGTAATTAGAATGATATTGATGATCGATCATTCTAATTATTTGAATTAGAAGAGTTCTGATCCATCAAAAGGAGTTTCGATGATGTCGATGATGAGATCATGACTTGTCTCATTATCATATGGAAATGAACCTAACTAGATCAAACAAACGAGAGTTAGGGTCTGGATGTCATCAATTGAGCTAGTCCAGTTCAATTGATTTGGATTAGATCCAATTAGGTTCAAAGAAATCGTGCTAGCACATGATTGAGCCTAATTTTTTTCTCGTGTAATCTTTTTTATCTCGACTGAGTCAAATATGATTTGACTCACCCAAAAAACTTTGAGAAAATTTCTCTCAGAAAAGTCTTGAGCCAGTCCAGCTCATAAAAGTCTTGTCTTAATTCATGAGATGAATTTAAGACAACACCTGTTAATTCCTGTCACCTGCCATTTTTGTTTTAGGACATCAGTCAAACGTTGACTTATGGATCTTGAACTTAAGGTCACTTGGCAAGAGGTCATTGGAGAGTTTTTGTAGAGTATCCACTGAAGGAAAAACTGCCTTTTTCTTTGTAGGATCTTCCAGATCTAATGAGATCTGGGGCGAAATATTTTAAAAAAAAAGTTATTCTACTTAATTTTAGAACTAAGGTCTATTAGATCTGATTCTTATTATCTGATATTTAATATAAAATTAAATCTAAAATTTAAAGATTAAAAAAATACCTCTAGGGTAACTAGATTATCCTGTAGATGATCGCAGCAATGCCCGAGGTTCAAAAATAGCCACGTAGTCGCCTGGCCTCTACCTGCTGGAAATAGTATCCCAAAGCCAATCGTCAGCCTGTTGATGGTTGTGCTCATTTTTATATTTATACATAAATTATGAATTAATAAAAATTATTTTGCTATTTTTCATCACAAAATGTTTCATCTTCTAATGAACTCCTATGTTGTGGTGAAGTCCTTAGGACTATTTAGACTCGACAAAAGAAGATTTATCGTTTAGTCATTAAATCTATTCGTGACCAAATGATATGTTGTTACCAAGGATGATAACGTTTATCAAGCATAAGTTATTGTGTGCCATATAGGTTGGTTGTCCTCTTAACCAATGAGTGTGGAGACACTAGTATGGCATACAGGTGAGATGTAAAGGTACATCAGTACTGAACGTGACTGACTCTCCGGAGCTATTTCTGCTGTCAAGATTAGCTCCGATGGAATATGGATATAAATATCCCTCTGACCTGATACCGTCACGGTGACTTGCAAGCAACTCACTGCACTTAGACACTGGACTACCTGAATTTTTAATTCAGTGACGGAAGGCTGCTGGGTGTAGTCAAGTACTTGACTTGTCGGTGCGTGTGTCAAGATGGGATTGACCACTCTAGTTTAGGAGCTATGTATAGTCATGTTTTAATTTAGCAAAACCTTGGCCAGGGTAGTCCTTGTGAAGAGTCACAGGACTGTTTGAGTTGAGCACGATTCGGATGATCTGATCAGGGTTGACAGTTTAACCCTGAGTCATCCTAAACACAGGGGTCAAAAGGATGAATTATACAGTAACCATATTCATGTAGGTTCTGAGTGTTGTGATTGTGACTCTTCGACCTATCCGAACATCGGGTACCATTGCTAGATGGTCACTTCGATTAGTACAGAAATTGGTTCTTGTGCTATCAGCTTAGGTTCGAACCTGTGGGGTCACACACATTAGAGGTTCCTATCTGATCTGATGGTTGATGTAGAATCCTACATGTTTGGAACTTAGTGATCAAGAATCAGGATTCTCTGATCATGAGTTCCACACATTATGGGTACCGGGGTCAAGAGTCCCACTGGTTGGGACTTTTCGATCAGGGTTACATATCGATGAATTCTGATGCCCGATTGCCCATCGGATTTGGGCTTAGTATTTATGAGAGATTTAATTAGTGATTTGATCACTAATTAACTTAATTTGATTGAGTAATTATTTTTGGATCAAGTCCAATTGAATTGGATTCAGTTGGGTTTGACCCGATTAGGTTAAGAGTTGACCTAATCGTCAAGATGGTTTGGTCCCTGATTTGATCAGGGGTTGGGCTTAGTCAATTCTTGATTTGATTAGGATTTTATTGAGCTTAATTAAGCCTAATTAAGTTAGATTTAAATTAGTCTAATTAGACATAACTTATTTGGTTCAATTAGATTGGTTTAAATAATTAAACCACCTTGACCCAATCTCCATGCGCCACCTCACTTCAATTGCACCCATTTGGATTCATGAGAAGGAACTTCTCATGAATTTTTTCCTCACGCCAAGCCCTCTCCACGCCCCACTTTAATGTGCCAAATGGATGGATAAGGATGATTGGTTGGCCATTCAAATTCAAAATAAAGTTTGAATTTGAATGGGCAATCAATCTTTGCGCCTTATCCCTTTTTTTACGCCCTATTTATTACATGAGAAAAGGTTTCTCATGAAATCACTCCATGCATAATTTAAGCCATGCCTCACACCTTTAGTGGATAAGGGATGAGTTGGTGTCCATTTGAATTCAAAATTTGATTTGAATTCAAATGTGCAATTACTCATCTTTATCCTTTCTTTTGGATAAGACATTTGATGTTGTTATAAAAGGAGGAGAAGAGTGGAGCGTGCAAGAAGAAGATTTTTGGAGAAAATTTTTGGGTGTGAGAAGTCTTGTGCGTGAGAAGGAAGTCCATATCCTTCTAAGAGAAAAAGAAAGAAAAGAAAGAAAAGTGGGTGTAAGGTTTTCGGTGAGTTCCCTAGAGTTTTAGCCTGGGGTTCGGAAAGTGAGAAAGTGAGCTACGAGTATCGTGAGCTCATAAAATCTCAAGGAGATCTTCAATATCCTCTCAAGCATATCTGTTGACGATCCAGAGTATCCGAAGAATCGACAGACATCGATCGAAGGAGTTCGATCAGCATCGACCGTCAAAAGGGCTCTACAACGAGCTAGCACTCGTGAGGAGTTGATCAGATCGGGAGCTTCGTGTGGATGATCCATAGAGATCAGACACACTGTGTGGCTATGTCACGATGATCAGACTCTCCTGACGATGATCAGATTACGGTGATCTACTATCCGCACAAAGGTATTGTGTTCTGAACACATTACAATAAAGTATTTATTGTTTAAATTTAAATTTCAAATTTAAATACATGCATGCTATATATCATATTTAGATCCTAGTGTCGGGTAAATTTATGTTAATTAATTAGATTAATTAATATTTTTTCATTGTAAAATCATGATTTTGAAAAAATTTCTAAAATTACCATTTTACCCCTACATTGAATTTCCCCACACTATCGGTATCCACTCGAGCAGGATCTGGATCGTCTTCTCCTTGCAAATCTCTACTCCAAAAATTAGATCTGGATCTGATCTGGAAGATCTTCAAAAGATCTTCTGAAGCTGGAGCAGCAGCTTCTCGACAAATCCCTGCAGCCTTCTAATCAGGGAGCCACCATGCCTTGGACAAGCACCAGATGGATGCCCAACTTCTTGGACGTGAAGAGGGGAGAGAGAAGACCAGAGGAGACATGGAGAAGTGGAGGTATATCAGGATTTTGCTAGGGATTGAGCAGATTTTCTAAACCCTAGGCACAAACAGGGTTTAAATAGACCCTACTGTGCCATGCAGTGCTACATCATTCGATCAATCAAAAAATTCTAATTAATTCTAAAAAAAATTTGATTGATGGAGTGATGTCATCTGATCATATCAGATAAGAATCCCACTAAACCCTCCTACTGTTGGTGCCAACACTAGATAAACACAGTGAGATTGGCACCCAACAGTTTGAGTTGATCAAGGCATAGAGTCCTCATCTCATGGGACTCTATCCTTATCCACTTGGGGTGCATGCCCAATCTGATCTTGGTGCCCACTTTGAGGCCTAATTTAGTAGGTGGACACTCCATAAAAACTCTCCAATGACCTCTTACCAAGTGGCCTTCAGTTTAAGATCCATAAGTCAATGTTTGATCGATGTCCTAAAATGGAAATGGTAGGTGACAGAAATTGGCAGGTGTTGTCTTAAATTCATCTCATGAATTAAGATAAGACTTTTCTAAGCTGGACTGGCTCCAGTCAGACTAAGAGAAATCTTCTCAAGATTCTCGGGGTGAGTCAAATCATATTTGGCTCAGTCGAGATGAAAAAAGATTATACGAGGAGAAAGTTAGGCTCAATCATATGCTAACACGATTTTCTTGAACCTAATTGGATCTAATCCAAATCAATCGAACTGGGCTAGCTCAATTGATGACATCCAGACCCTAACTCTTATTTGTGTGATCCAGTTAGGTTCATTTTTGTATGGTAATGAGACATGTCATGATCTCATCATCAACATCATTGAAACTCCTTTCGATGGACCAGAACTCTTCTGATTCAGACAATTAGAATGATCGATCATCAATATCATTCTAATTACTCCCAAAATCCACCAGTGACACCTAGTAGTATATGGTGGCAACCCATTAGAAATGAAGATGAACCTCTCAGTGCAGCTACCTGTGTGATTGAGTTCCTCTATCATGAGTCCCGACTGAATTAGGATTAAGGTGAACTCGTCAAACCCAACATCAGTCATATGAATCAATCGATCGATCCGAGTCTGATGTCAAATCCCAATGGAAAACTCTTTTTCATTATTTCACTCTGTCATGGCCATGGGCTTAAGGACTCGATCTTTCAATCATCATAGGACTACTCCTCTCATCTACCGAGGTTGATAGATCCCATCTTGGTGCAATCTGGTTCCTACAATGAATATGCTACAGCCAACATACACCTCAGGGTTCTGAATGGCTAGGAGATCGAGTTATAGTATAGTCAAACTATAACACACTCAAGATGAATTGTCGATGCACCTCAGGTCAAAAAACTAGACACACAGCTGCAGCATCGAGCTAGTCATCGACGAGAAGGTAGACTTTTTTATGACTGCTCGAGGTGGTCACGCTCAGTACTCTCATTTTTAACGAATATATGTATTCTCACTCTGGTGTCTCCACACCGTAGACTCAAGACTCATCTATCCTAAGGAAGCGATCGTACACCAACCTTTTGGATCAATCACCATCCTCGTGATGATCCTATGGTCAGCAGCTGTTTATGAGTTAGTTATATAAATTCATACCTTAAATTTTTAACTCTTGAAAATATAAATTAATATTCTTACTAACTCAAAGGATGTATACAGACATAATGTACATAATGTGATAGTAGAATAATCTTTTTATTCATTTATAGTTAAAATTATAAATTTGCCCTTACATTTGTACAGGAATGTGTCTGCCAATCTGGCATCTATACATATCTAAGTCCCATCTTCTTAAGATGGGCTTCAATCTTCTGCTGGCCTAATGGCTTTGTCAGTGGGTCTGTCACATTGTCTGTGGAGTCGACTCTCTTAACCTCGACATAACTTTTTTTGAGGTAATCATGGATCAGATGAAATCACCACTCGATATGCTTGGACTTCTGGTGAGACCTTGGCTCCTTAGCTAGGGCTATGGCGCTATTATTATCGCAGTACAGAGGGATGGCATCCGATGATATCACTCCAAGCTCTGCGGCAAACTTCTTATACCAGAATACCTCCTCCGCAGCTTCTGATGCAGCAATATACTCTGCCTCCATGATGGAATCAGCAATTACCATCTACTTGAAACTCTTCCAGCTGACTGCACCACTATTGCAAATTAACAGACTCTCAGATGTCGACTTTCGATCATCTATATCAGACATAAAGTCTGAGTCTGTAAATTTCTGAACCTGAAGTTCTCCATTTCCAAAGACTAGAAATATATCCTTAGTCCTTCTCAAGTACTTAAGGATACATTTCACAGAAGTTCAGTGCTCTTCGTCTGGATTCGACTGATATCTGCTTGTGACACTCACAGTATGGGCTATACAGGTCGTGTACATAGCATGGCATACATGAGGCTCCCTATTGCGGAAGCATAAGGGATCTTTCTCATACATTCAATCTCCTCAGGTGTGCTAGAGCACATCTTCTTGGAGAGATGAATGCCATGTCTAAAAGGTACTAAACCTCTTTTGAAGTTTTCCATGCTAAACCTTTTTAGCACCTCCTCTATATACATCTTCTGTGAAAATCCTAGCATCCTATTTGGTCTATCTCTATAGACCTTAATACCCAATATAAAGGATGCCTCTCCTAGATCTTTCATAGAGAACTCCTTAGACAACTATATTTTGACTGAGGTCAATATGAAAATATCATTCCCAATCAAGAGGATATCATCTACGTACAGTACGAGGAAGGCAACTGCACTCCCACTGACCTTCTTGAATACACATAGTTTCTTCTTGTTCTTGATGAAACCAAATATTTTGATCACATCATTGAAATGAGTATTCCAGCTCCGAGATGCTTGCTTAAGTCTATAAATGGACCTTTGCAGCTTACAGATCTTGTGATCATCATCACTGGATGTGAAACCAAGCGGCTGTTCCATATAGATATCTTCCTCAAGATATCCATTTAAGAACGTTGTTTTCACATCCATCTGTCATATTTCATAATCGAAATAGGTTGCAACAGCAAGCAATGTACGGATGGATTTTAGCATGGCTACGGGCGAGAAGGTATCCTGATAGTCAATGCCTTCACGCTAACTATAACCTTTCGCTACGAGCCTAGTTTTAAATGTCTCCACATTCCCATCTGCACCTATCTTTCTCTTGAAGATCCATTTACACCTAATAGGTACAATACCTTTAGGTGGATCTACCAAGGTCCAGACTTGGTTTGAGTGCTTCGAGTCAATTTTTGATCTCATTGCCTCTAACCATTTCTCAGAGTCGATATCTGATATTGCCTCATCATAGGTCTTGGGGTCATCACCATGAGCCTCATTTTTCATGAGGAATATTTTCTCTACATCCTCTTGTATGGTACCTAAGTACCTTTTAGGAGGATGGGAAATCCTAGTTGATCTACGAGATGGAAGAGGTTGTGTTAGAACTGGTTCTAATTGATTGGGTTCCTCAGGTTCTTTAGCACGTTGCTCTTGGGAGACATTCTTTTTGAGCTTAATTATTCTTTCGATGCCCCCATCTTGAATAAACTATTTTTTAAGAAAAATAGCATGTCGATTCACAATCACATTATGATCTTTCGAAATATAAAAATAGTATCCTAATGACTCTTTAGGATATCCTATGAACCGAGCTCTAAAAGATCTGAACTCTAACTTATCCGCCTGCTGTCTCTTGACATGAGCCGGACAATCCCAAATTCTGAGATGACTTAGACTTGATTTCTTACCATGCCATATCTCATACGGTGTGGTAGGAATGGTTAGAGGGAACCCTATTCAATACATGTATTGCTATCATGAGACAATATCTCCAAAGAAACTTAGGGAGGTCTGTGAAGCTCATCATGGAACGGACCATATCTAATAGGATCTGATTTTTTCATTCTGAAACTTCGTTGAGTTGTGGCATTTCAGGTGGAGTCCATTGAGAGACTATGCCATTGTCCTTAAGATAGTCTAGGAACTCCCGACTAAGATATTCACCTCCTCGATCTGATCGAAGAACCATAATGGGCTTTTCTGTTTGTTTTTTTACCTCATGCCTAAATTTTTTGAACTTTTCAAAGGCTTCAGACTGGTATTTCATTAGAAACACATACTCGTACCTAGACATATCATCGATAAAGATAATGAAGTAGACATAGTTGCCTCTAGCCGGCACATCAAATGGGCCGCACACATCCATATGTACTAGGGCAAGTAGGTCTGTGGCCCTTTTTCCATGTCCCACAAAAGGGAGCTTGGTCATTTTGCCTTGAAGGTATGATTCTAAAACTGGATATGACTCAGAAGTCAACGGACTCAATAGTCTAGATTTCTCCAATTTGTTAACCCTGTCTTCCGCTATATGACCTAGCCTTAGGTGCCACAGATACCTATCATTTAAACTATCTCTAGACCTTTTAATTCCTATGGCATTCATATTTTGCTCGATATTAAATACAGATATATCAATATGTAGCTGATAGAGACCATTAATAAGAAAATCATTTGTTATTTTATTATTTTCATAAAATATGTTACAATGGCCCTTATGAAAGCTAATCACATAGCCTTCTTGTGCTAAACATGAAACAGAAATTAAATTTTTGCTTACTGCAAATACATAATAACAGTCTCTAAGAACTAAATCTAATCCTAATAGTAATCACAGAGGATAGGTTTTCATGACTACAGAAGCAACTCTTGCTCCGTTCCCATCGTGTAGGATCATATCCCCATCTCTCAGCCTCCTGCTCTCCTCAAGACCCTGCATAGAAGTACACAAATGAGCACTAGAACCAGAGTCAAGTACCTAACTGAATGCAGAGAAAACCATAAGATTAGATTCTATAACGAGCATACCTCCAGAAGGATCATCCTTTTTGTTCTTCAGGGTGGCCAGGTACTGAGGACAGTTTCATTTCCAATGGCTGTCTGAATTGTAGTGAAAATATTTTTCTTTTTCAGCAGCCTTATTCTTCGGTTCCATCTTCTTCCTTTTTCCATCCACCTTCTGCTTCTTCACAAACTTTTTCTTCTTTCCAAAAGACTTTCTCTTGGAAGAAGTCTGCTCCATAGTAAGGATTGAGCCTTTTGAACTCTTCAAAGAAAGCTCAGCCGTAACCAACATGTTCACTAACTCAGCCAAGGTACACTACATCTTATGCATATGAAAGTTTATGATGAACTGACCATATGCATCAGACAAGGATTGAAGGATCACATCAATCTGAAAATTTTTGTCTAAGATGACATTGAGCTTCTCAAGCTCCTCAATGTCCTTGATCATTGACAAACAATGATCTTGGACTGACTGCCCATCACGTATTTTAGCCTTAAAAAGCTTTTGGCAGACTTGATACTTGGCTGCGCGACTTTGTTCACCAAACAACTCTTGTAGATGAGCCAACATTTGGCGGGTAGTCATAATATTCTCATGCTGGCGCTGCAAGTCATCAGACATTGCACCCAACATGTAGTACCTGGCTTTGTTATCTTCATCCGTCCACTTTTTCAGAGATGCTCTCTGTTCAGCAATCGGACGTGCTGGCATGGCAGGTGGGTCCTAGTCCAAGACATGAGTCAGTTTCTCAGAATCCAGAATAATTCTATAGTTCCTCAATCAGTCCTTGAAATTGGGTCCAGTCAATCTATGGGTGTCTAGTATTTTGGTCAGGGGGTTGGACGCAGACATATTTTCTATAGAGAGTCAAAAGTTTCTAGTTAGATTTTATAATCAGACTTAATCAATTTATTTAGGAGTTTCATTTTTAAATAAATTAGGCTCCCACTATTTTTTCAGATCCCTACACTCCCTAGGTAGAGATGTGAAAATCTCCATGATTAGTGATTTCTAGTGGGTAGTGCGGTCTCACCGACTGGCTCACCACCTCACCTAACAGTTATTGGTGATGGGTCAATCGATGAGTGGACAACTCTTGTCCAATAATTCTCTAATCATGGTGCACCCAAAATTTGGTCTCTAATTCATGAAACTCACCGTGTCTGGAATATTACACCATTCCTTAGTTAAGTCAGACCCACCATTTGCATGAATTAGATTTCTGATTGCGTCCCTCACCGTATCCAAAATATTAAGCATAATCCATCATCTAATCCGTAGCATCCAATGCCTAATGGACATAGTTGCATCTTTCTGGTGCAACTGAATCACTGTAACCAGTCGAGAACAATCAACCCCGGGAAGGGCCCGTACATCCACAATGGTGGAAGATCTTAGACTTAATATTTTCTTAGAGAGATTTAATTTAGGTCTCATTAAACTTGACTTGATATAGTCATAACAATTATAACAAACCTAGTAGTATGGATTAGCTTGAATTGTTAGCCACCTCAAATCAGAACTGGGTCGACACATATAGCCAGGTAAGTGAGACCGGTGGAAGGAATATGCCATTAACTCGACAAGAATGCATTCGAGTCGAGTAGCTCCCAATTAAAAATCATTCGATCGTATCTGTCTAACTTATCTTAGACACCAAATTGTCGAACCAGAACCAATTGGGTTAGCCTACATCCAGGCTCTAACCACTGAGCCAAATTAGGTCTTAACTTGATCGAGTCATATCTAAATGTGATTCGACCTTGACCTAGACTTAATCCTATTAGGCTGGTCAATTATTAGCTTTCATGATCCCACCTAACCAACTTTTGATTCGGTTTGATCAACCGCTAGACCTAATTGAGCTATCCAAGCCCGAACCCAATTTTATGAAAATGACTTAGATCTAAAATTCTCAATTTTAGACCTAATTTAATTTCATAAGCTTAATTCATTAATTAAGTTTTGGGTTCATAAACAAAACATATAAAATAAATCTTAGGATTTCAGGATCTAGGATTTTACAGAAAAGTAAGTTTGATTTCTGATTAAGGATGAACACGTAGCACCCCTACACGCCATAAGAACACCCCATTGAATGGGAGGAGAGAGACTTAAATCCTACTTTGTTCTTGTGACCGAATAGCCATGAGAAACACCTTAATCAGAAATATTGATTTAACTACAAAACTAGTTAGATCTAAGTTACATATCACATATATAATTTCAGATCTAACTTATACATGCTTTGCATACATCTCATGTATTAAAATCTGATCTAATTAGCATGCTTTCAGATCTGATACATCATATGTAATATCTAAAAAATAAGATTTAAATTGAACTATTCAATAAAAAATCTATTCTAGACAGTTACTAGAATAATTCTACAACTAGTCTAGGCATGCAGCAGATCAACCTTATGAATTAATTAAATTTTATTTTCTATTTTCTGATCTAAATATAATATTTATAACATTATAAAATTAAAAAATAATTTAAATTTAATTTATATTTTAATCATATTAAAATATAAAACTTCAAGTCTATTCATAGTTTAAACTATTCCTAGTCTAGTCATGCATCTCATACATGTTAGATCTACTTAGATTTAATTTTAAATTTTTTGATTTTAGATCTAATTATATCTGATGTGACATCTAAAATCTATTAATATTAGATAAATAAAAATAAAAATTAGATCTAAATTAGATCTGAAATAAAGCCATCAACCTGGCTCTCATACCAGTTGAAGGAAAAACCACCTTTTTTCTTGTAGGATCTTTCAGATCTAATGAGATCTGGGACCGAATATTTTAAAAAAAAAATTATCCTACTTTATTTTAAATCTAAATTCTATTAGATCTAATTCTTATTATCTAATATTTAATCTAAAATTAAATCTATAACTTGAGGATTAGAGAAATATCTCTAGGATAACTAGATTACCCTGTAGATGATTGCAGCAATGCCCAAGGTTCAAAAATAGCCACGCAGTCGCCTGACCTCTACCAATATCCACTCAAGCAAGATCTGGATCAACTTCTCCTTGCAAATCTTTGCTCCAAAATTAGATCTGGATCTGATCTGGAAGATCTTCAAAAGATCTTCTGAAGCTGGAGCAACAGCTTCTCGACAAATCCCTGTAGCCTTCTGATCAGGGAGCCACCACGCCTTGGACAAGCACCAGATGGATGCCCAACTTCTTGGACATGAAGAGGGGAGAGAGAAGACTAGAGGAGATGTAGAGAAGTAGAGGGATATTAGGCTTTTGCTGGGGATTGAGCAGATTCTCTAAACCCTAGGTGCAGACAGGGTTTAAATAGACCCTACTGCGCCATGCAGTGCCACATCATTCGACCAATCAAAAAATTTTAATTAATTCTAGAAAAATTTTGATTGATGAAGTGATATTATTCTTGAAAAATATATTCCAAAAGCCAATCGTCAAGCTGTTGACGGTTGAGCAACCAAGTATTATAATTGATTTGTTAATAAATAAAATATATTTTTAGCATTTTCATCATAAGTCTTCATCTTCTAATGAACTCCATTGTTATGATGAAGTCCTTAGGACTATTTAAGTTTGATAAAGAGAAAATTTATCGATTAGTCTTTAAAACTGTTCACGACCAAATGATAAGCTGTTAATAAGGATGATAGCTAAAATCGTGCATAGGTCACTGTAGGCCATATGGGTTGGTTGTCCTCTTAACCAAAGAGTGTGGAGACACTAGTATGACATACAGATGAGATATAAAGGTACATCATCATTGAACGTGACCAACTCTAGAGCATTCTACTATCGAGAATATCTCTGATGGGATATAGGTATAAGTGTCCCTTAGACCTGAGATCGCCTCAGTGACTTGCAAGCAACTCATTGTGCTTTGGTACTGGACTAACTAAATTTTTAATTCAGTAATGGAAGGCTTCTGGGCACAGTCAAGTACTTATGAAGTCAGAGTATAATTGAGATGGGATTGATCACTCCAAGAGTTGGAGAAGAATGAGTCACTGTATTTCAATTTAGCAAAATCTTGGCCAGGATAATCCATCAGATGGATTTGATATTTTGAAATACAATATGGACAACCTGATCAGAGTTGACAGTTGAACTCTGAGATGTCTTATGATCATTTTGGTCAAGGAGATGAAATATATGGAAACTATATTCGCATGGGTTCTAAGGATGTTGTTCTACACATTCGACCTATCCGATCGTCGGGTACCATTACTAGATGATCACTTCGATTGGTACAAAAATTTATTTCTATACTATCAACTTAGGTTCGGACCTATGAGGTCACACACATTAGAGTTCATGATCCGATCGGATGGTTGATCAACGATAAAGAATCGTTCTAGGATTAAATGATCAATATGATTGACATTTAACCTAGTACAAGTGTTGCAGGAGGATCGATTAGCAATTTGATTGCTAATTGACTTAATTTGATTAAGTCAATGGATTGAGATTAAGTCTAATTTAATATAATTTAATTAGATTTGGTTTGAGCTTGATTGGATCAAGTTCAATTGGTTTATTGGATAAGCCAATTGCAAGAAAAAACTAGTCCTAGTTCAATTAGGATTGGGTCAACCTAATTTCTAATTTGATTAAAAAATTAAATCTAATTTAAATCTAATTTAATTTGATTAAATTAGATTCTTAATTGGGTTAAGACCTATTTTAATTGGGTTGATCTAATTTTGGTTTGATTTGATTTGAGAAACCAAATTAAAACAAGTCATAAGATAGAATCCTAGTAAGACTAGGATTCCACCTTGCGCCACAAAACCCCCCCCCACGCCCTCTCTCTTATTCCATGCCAATCCCCTCTTATTTTATGTGACAAAAGCCCTCTCCCAGGTCTGTCCCATATCCACAAAAGGTTTTCTCTCTTCTTTCTTATATGAAAGGTGGTTTGGATCAAATCAAAGAGGAATAAGTTTGGATTTCGAATTCTATGAGATATAGTTTTAAAAATCCAAAACTCTTTCAATTTTGCATCAAATTTATTCAAATTTTTTTAAAAAAAAATTTGTAACTTTTAGGATACATATTGTGCACCCTTTTCTGGTGGTCCATGCATGAAAATAAGGAGGAGGTGCTCAAGAGTTGGGCACCCCTTATCTTGCCATATTTGGATAAGCCTTGACTAAGTATTTGATATAGACAAGGACTCTATCATATCTCTCTCTATAAAATGAGTTTCTTCATAAAATTTTTGAAAATGATAGAGATTGGAGATACCTTTGGGTCATCCAAAAATCAGAGAGAAAGACTTTTGGGTCGTGGAGATATAATAGACACAAGATAGGGTGTTTAGAGAGAGAAATGAGAAGAAGAAGAGGGTCTTCTTCTAGGATTGTTTGTTTTCATCTCTTCCCTTCCTCCATCTTGTATTTTCTGAGAGTGTCTCAGATCTGAAACTCCTCCTCCTACTTCTCATCTTTGGAAGAGCCCAAATCAAGAAGAAGGAGGCACCTGATCAACCATCAAAGAAGGATCAGCGCAGTACTAGCATACTGTGCTGATTTCCTAAAGCAGGACTTCTGGTCGAGATTCGTGGGCTCATGTGGATGACTCTTAGAGGCCGGATGCGTGTGCGGCTTGCAACATCATCCTCAAGCCTGGATCAGCAAGGTTAGAATGTCTAACTTGCAAGGTAATAGATCTGATCTATTGTTTAATACATACATTAGATGTAGTATAGAAACATGTTGATATGATCAACATGTAGTTCATGTTCTATATATTTTAATTTTTGATTTAATGCTATGTAATAATCATATAATAGGATCTTAGATCTAGATATTTTTTAGTTTCAAAAAATAAATTTTGATTTATTTTAGTCTTCCGCTGCATGATCTTGAAAAAGTTTTAAGATCTAACCCTGAAATCCTAGATCTGGTTTCTTCAATTGGTATCAGAGCCTAGGTTCTTCATTACATGATTATTTATACATACTTAGATTATTTATTAGATTAGATCTAATTTATAATCTAATTACTAAATCTAAAATTAAAATTTTAGATCAATCACGAACTATAAGGTTGTCCTGTTGTAAGGTTTACCCCTTACAGTGCAAAGGTTGTCCTAATTCGTGTAGATCTGTCTTTAATCATAAATTTGTTAGATATGATCTAGATTAAATTTATAATTTATTAAATTTAAAAGATATTTAAATCTGAAATAAAATCTCTTTATTAATAATTTTTATGCAAAGAAATTGTTTAAAGTTGAAATTGTTTCAATTACATGAACCTGTTTAGATTAGATCTAAAGTAGTTTCATGTTTATTTCACTTGCATCTTGATTATGAATCAAACATACAATATGGTTGGTAGAATCATATTATAAAATTATTTTATAAATATGAAAATTATTTTTTGAAAAGCCGAACCCAACCCTCATTCCAAAACTTAATTAAAAATTAAGAAGTTATTTTGATTAGGTTCTAGGATTGTGAATTAAAGAACCTAAGACACAAACCATAACACATTGGGTTAATGGGTTAGTGAGAATTAGGTCCATTAATTGGATTAGACCTATGGTTAGATTAAAGATGGACTTAATTAGAGAATTAACTAAATCTAATCAATTGTTGTCTTAGATTAGGTCAAGGATTTTCTAGATCACTTACAATAGTTATAGTTGGTCAAGTCTATGTCTTTAACGAGAACCAAATGGACTTGATTCTTGGCTAAATGGTCTAGCACGAACTGTTCGATTGATCTAATAGAAACTAATTAATCCAGTTGGTGTCTAAGGTAAACCAGACCGGTGGTTTTTAATTGGGAGCCTGCTTATCTGGCCATTTCTGATGGTGTCTAAGGCAAGCTTTGGCCAACCCTCCCACTGATCGAACTTACCTGGCCTCTTGATGAAATTATGTTTTGATCAAATCAATTGACTATTCGAGCTGACCCATGTCAGCTAGGTAAATCAGTGTGACTGATTTAGGTACTCCTAGACTAGCCCTTTTAATGGTCTCTCTTAAGCTGACTTGGTGAAGCCAGTGGGAGGATCATGATACGCTGATTCATCTGACCTCATCCTCTAAATCATTTAAATTCTCTAAAATTATTAAATCCTTAAAATGATAAAGTTATGAACATAACTGAGTCATAGCCTCCCATTCAGGTGTTTGATAATGAGTCCATTAACTCAATAATCATTGCAGACCCAAAGGCCTGGTGCTTATTGACTAATAGAATTATCACTCATCATATGACGATTTGGAAGTGTCTCTCTAATGGTGGTTAGGTGAGCCGACCAAAGTTGGGCTTAATCATTCGTTGGTTAGATGCACCAAGTATGGTCATGTTAATAGTTGGACCTAATCGGATCCTTACAGTGGAAGCCAAAGCCTACTAATTAGGTTTCTGGGGTAAAATTAAAATTACTAGAAATTATTTAGAAAAATAATTGATTATGAACCTACCCTTAGATGTACATGGGTTGGCCAACCAAAGTTGGGCTTGTGTGCAGTCTAAGTGGATTCTAGTACCCACTGAGGAATTAGGGTAATTCCTCGAATTGGAGGTAGAGGCTACTAATTCGAATAAAATAGTGGGAGAAACTTTTGGATTAAAGTCCAAATCTTTAGGTTTAATGAATCAATTACTAATTAGGTTATGGTTCTCCTTTGTGCAAATATAGCCACTTTCCTATCGCTCCGATCATTATTGGACAATGATAAGTTGGTGGGACCCAACATCGGTAGCTGGTACCGAAAGTTGAAGATTGTCTTGGAGCATGAACGGATCCTATATGTGATAATAGATCCTGCACCTGAGGAGCCAGCTGCCAATGCACATGGAACAGTCAGAGATACTTACCAGAAGTGGCTCAGTGACCGGACCATGGTGCGCTGTATCATGCTGGCTGCCATGAGCAACGAGTTCAGTCATAGATTCGAGATGGCTCAGCCAAAGGACATGCTTCAAGTGTTGGAGGATGTCTTTGACACACCCGATGATGTAGAGAGGCACAAGACTAGTTGTACCATCTTCAACGTTAAAATACGGGATGGTGCCTCTGTCACTGATCATGTATTGTACATGATCGAGCTGATGGAATGATTGAGCAAGCTCAGCTTTTCCTTGCATGAGTAGCTTGGAAAAGATGCAATACTGAACTCGCTGTCCAAGTCTTATCTCCCATTTCTCACTCATTATAGAATGACAAAGCCTGAAGTAAACTACCATGGGTTACTGGGGTTGCTTCAAAACTTTGAGAAGGATCACCAACTCCACAAGGAGTCGGTGAACTTAGTGGGAGGTTCGTCTTCTGGTTCTCGACCCTTTAAGAAAGGAAAGAAGAACAAGAAGAAGAAAGTGAAGAAGGTGCAAGTTCAGACTGGGACATCAGTGCAGGGCCAGACCAAAAAGATCAAGCCTGATAAGAGTCTATTCAACTGGCAAGCACCCTAGATTAGATAGTGTGTCAGATATCTACTTATGGCACTGTAGGCTAGGTCATATAAACAAAAATAAAATAAATAGGTTGACTCAAGAGGGAATCCTCAAAGTCAATGATTGTGAATCACTTCCAACCTGTGAGTCCTGTCTTCTTGGTAAAATGACCAAGTCACCTTGTAGGAACCTTATCTAGGGTTTCAGGGTTAGATCTTGAAAAAGAGGGTTAGATCTTGAAACTTTTTCAAGATCATACAGCGGAAGACTAAAATAAATCAAAATTTATTTTTTAAGATCAAAAAATCCCTAGATCTAAGATCCTATTACATGATTATTACATGGTATTAAATCAAAAATTACAATATATAAATATAGCATGAACTACATGTTGATCATATCAACATGTTTCTATACTACATCTAATGTATGTATTAAACAATAGATCAGATCTATTACCTTGCAAGTTAGACGTTCTAACCTTGCTGATATGGGCTTGAGGATGATGTTGCAAGCCGCACACGCATCCGACCTCTAGGAGTCGTCCACACGAGCCCACGAATCTCGATCAGAAGTCCTGCTTCAGGAAATCAGCACAGTATGCTAGTACTGCGCTGATCCTTCTTTGATGGTTGATCAGGTGCCTCCTTCTTCTTGATTTGGACTCTTTCAAAGATGAAAATTAAAAGGAGGAGTTTCAAATCTGAGACACTCTCAGGAAACTCAAGATGGAGGGAGGAAATATATGAAAACAAAAACCCAAGAAGAAGACCCTCTTCTTCTTCACGTTTTTCTCTCTAGACACCCAAACTTGCATCTTTTATATCTCCACGACCCAAAGATATTTCTCTCTGATTTTTGGATGGCACAAAGGTCTATCAAATCTCTAATTTCTCTTCCAATTTCACAAAGAAACTCATCTTATACAGAGAGATATGATAGAATCCTTGTCTAGGTCAAACACCTAGTCAAGGCTTATCCAAACATGGCAAGTTAAGGGACGCCCAACTCTTGAGCACCTCCTTCATATTTTCATACATGGATTACCAAAAAAGGGTGCACAATGTATACCCTAAAAGCTACAAAAATTCCAAAAAATAATTAGATAAATTCGATGCAAAATTGAAAGAGTTTTGGATTTCTAAAACTCTATCTCATAGAATTCGAAATCCAAACTTATTCCTTTTAGATTTGATCCAAACCACCTTCCATGTAAGAAAGAAGAGAGGAGACCTTTTGTGAACGTGGGAGAGATCTGAGAGAGGGCTTTTGTCACACAAAATAAGTGGAGATTGGTGTTGAATAAGAGAGAGGGCATGGAGAAGGCTTATGTGGCGCAAGGTGGAATCCTAGTCTTACTAGGATTCTGTCTTATGACTTGTTTTAATTTGGTTTTCCAAACCAAATCAAATCAAAATTAGATCAACCCAATTAAAATAGGTCTTAACCCAATTAAGAACCTAATTTAATCAGATTAAATTAAATTTAAATCTGATTTAATTTTCTAACCAAATTAGAAATTGATTGACCCAAGTCCTAGTTGAACTAGGACTAGTTTTTCCTTGCACTTGGCTTATCCAATAAACCAATTGAACTTGATCCAATCAAGCCCAAACTAAATCTAATTAAATCATATTTAATTAGACTTAATCTCAGCCCATTGGCTTAATCAAATTAAGCCAATCAGCAATCAAATTGCTAATAGTTCCTCCTGCAACACTTGCACTGGGTTAAATGTCAATCGTATTGATCATTTAACCCTAGAACGATTCTTAATCGTTGATCAACCATCTGATCGGATCATGAACTCTAATGTGTGTGACCTCATAGGTCGGAACCTAAGCCGGTAGCATAGGAACAAATTTCTATACCAATCGAAGTGACCATCTAGCAATGGTACCCGACGACCGGATAGGTCGAATGTGTAGAACAACATCCTTAGAACCCATGCGGATATAGTTTTCATATAATTCATCCCCTTGACCAAAATGATCATAGGATACCCCAGAGTTTAACTATCAACTCTGATCAGGTTGCCCACATTGTATTTCAAAATATCAAATCCATCTGATGGATTATCCAGGCCAAGGTTTTGCTAAATTGAAATACAGCGACTCATTCTTCTCCAACTCTTGGAGTGGTCAATCCCATCTCGATCACACTCTGACTTCGCAAGTACTTGACTGTGCCCAGAAGCCTTCCGTCCCTGAATTAGAAATTCAGTTAGTCCAGTACCAAAGCATAGTGAGTTGCTTGCAAGTCACTGAGGCGATCTCAGGTCTAAGGGACACTTATACCTATATCCCATCAGAGATATTCTCGACAGTAGAATACTCTGGAGTTGGTCATGTTCAATGATGATGTACCCTTACATCTCACCTGTATGCCATACCAGTGTCTCCACACTCTTTGGTTAAGAGGACAACCAACCCATATGGCCTACAGCGACCTATGCTCGATAGAAGCTGTCGTCCTTATTAACAGCCTATCATTTGGTCGTGAACAGTTTTAAAGACTAATCGATAAATCCCTTCTTTATCGAACCTAAATAGTCCTAAGGACTTCATCATAACAACGGAGTTCATTAGAAGATGAAAGCTTATGATGAAGATGCCAAATATATTTTATTTATTAACAAATCAATTACAATACTTGGTTGCTCAACCGTCAACAGCTTGATGATTGGCTTTTTGGGACACATTTTCCAACAACTCCCACTTGTCCTAAAGCCACTCGGCACAGTATCTAATACCCATCTTCGACTTGTGGTTGTCGAACTCCTTTATTGCCAGGGCTTTAGTGAAGGGGTCGGCTAGGTTCTCTTTTCCGTCGATCTTCTGAAGGTCGACGTCACCTCGATCCACGATCTCCCAGACCAGGTCGAAGCGGTGCAAGATGTGCTTCGTCTACTGATGTGCTTTGGGTTCCTTCGCCTGAGCTATGGCACCAGTGATGTCGCAATAGAGCAGGACCGGACCATCGAGGGAGGGTGCTACTCCGAGCTCGTTGATGAATTTCCTCAGCCACACAGCTTCCTTCGCGGTATCTGATGCTGCGATATACTCCGCTTCACAAACAGAGTCTGCCACAGTATGCTGCTTGGAACTCTTCCAGCAGATGGCTCCACCATTCAGAGTAAAGATATAACCCGACACGCTCCTGCTGTCATCATGGTTAGATTGGAAGCTGGAGTCTGTGAACCCCACAAGTTTCAGATCTGACTCGCCATAAACCAACCATTGGTCCTTAGTATTTCTTAAATACTTAAGGATGGCTTTAACCACTTTCCAGTGATCTTCTCCAGAATCAGATTGGTATCTACTCACTACTCCTAGTGAGTATGCCACATCTGGTCTTGTACATGTCATGGCGTACATGATAGATCCCACGGCTGAAGCATATGGGACTCTACTCATATGCTCTCTCTCTTCAGGAGTTGTCGGACAATCCTTCTTAGAGAGAGAAATTCCTTGGCCTATCGGTAGATAGCCCTTCTTGAAATTCTCCATGCTGAACCTCTTCAGCACAGTGTCTATGTACATGGACTGGGATAACCCAAGCATCCTTTTAGATCTATCCCTATAGATCTTCATCCCTAGGATGTAGGATGCTTCACCCAAGTCCTTCATGGAGAACTGTGATGACAACCAAACTTTTATTCCCTGTAGTGCGGGGATGTCATTTCTGATTAAGAGAATGTCATCCACGTACAAGACAAGGAATACCACAACTGGACCATTTGCCCATTTATAGATGCAGGGCTCTTCTCCATTCTTAATGAAGCCATACGTTTTGATCACCTTATCAAAACACATGTTCCAACTCTGAGAAGCTTGCTTCAGTCCATAAATGGATCTCTGAAGCTTGCACACCTTGGACTCATCTGTGGATGTAAACCCTTCAGGTTGTATCATATACACCTCTTCAGTCAGCTCTCCATTCAGGAAAGCTGTCTTTTCATCCATCTGCCAGATCTCATAATCCAGATGGGCAGCTATTGCAAGCAATATCCGAATAGATTTGAGCATTGCCACAGGGGAAAACATCTCGTCATAGTCAATACCATAACGTTGACGATACCCCTTGGCAACCAGACGGGCTTTATAGGTCTCCACCTTTCCGTCTGCGCCCCTCTTCCTTTTGAAGACCCATTTACACCCAATGGGTTTAACCCCTTCAGGTGGGTCAACCAATGTCCATACATCGTTGACCTTCATGGACTCCATTTCGGATTTCATGGCTTTAAGCCATTTCTCAGAATCAGATCTCTACATAGCATCCATATAGGTGATCGGATCCTCATTATTCTCATCAAGTTCGATGGGATCACCATCCCGGACCAAGAAATCGTAGTATCTGTCCGGCTGACGTGGTACTCTACCGGATCGCCTTAGTGCAGGTATATTGGGCTTCGGATGTGATCTAATCATATCCGACTCAGGTTCAGCTATTGGTGTCGGTCCTTCTACCTGATGAACTTCATCAAGTTCAATCTTAGGGGCAACGGTTCCTTCACCAAGGAACTTCTTTTCTAAAAAGATTGCCTTAAGGCTGACGAACACCTTTTGTTCATCAGCATGGTAGAAAAAATATCTTTTTGTCTCTTTGGGGTACCCTATGAATGAGCATTTGTCAGACCTAGGTCCAAGTTTGTCTGTGACTAATCGTTTGACATAGGTCGGGCACCCCCAGACCCTAAGGTGTGAAAGTACTGGCTTACGCCCTGTCCATATCTCATATGGAGTCTTAATTACAGACTTACTTGGAATCCTATTTAACAGATATCAGGTCGATTCGAGTGCATATCCCCAGAAGGATATCAGCAAGCTAGCAAAAGCCCATCATGGATCGGACCATGTCTAACAAAGTTCGATTCCTCCTTTCAAACACACCATTATGCTGTGGTGTTCCTAGAGGAGTCCATTGGGAGAGAATCCCATTCTCTCCTAGATATATGAGAAATTCACTAGAAAGGTATTCTCCTCCTTGATCAGATCGAAGAGTTTTAATACTCTTCCCAGTTTGTTTTTCTACTTCACTTCGGAATCGTTTGAACATTTCAAATGAATCCGACTTATGTTTCATCAGATAGACATATCCATATCGGGATAGGTCATCCGTGAAAGTTATGAAGTAGAAATATCCACCTCTAGCACTGGTGCTCATGGGTCCGCATACATCAGTATGTACTAGGCCCAAGAGCTCAGTAGCTCTCTCACCTTTTCCAGTAAAAGGTGACTTGGTCATTTTACCAAGAAGACAGGACTCACAGGTTGAAAGTGATTCACAATCACTGACTTCGAGGATTCCCTCTTGAGTCAACCTGTTTATTCTGTTCTTGTTTATATGACCTAGCCTACAGTGCCATAAGTAGATATCTGACACACTATCTAATCTAGGGTGTTTGCCAGTTGAATAGACTCTTATCAGGCTTGATCTTTTTGGTCTGGCTCTGCACTGATGTCCCAGTCTGAACTTGCACCTTCTTCACTTTCTTCTTCTTGTTCTTCTTCCCTTTCTCAAAGGATCGAGAACCAGAAGACGAACCTCCCACTGAGTTCACCGACTCCTTGTAAAGTTGGTGATCCTTCTCAAAGTTCTGAAGCAACCCCAGTTTCCCGTGGTAGTTCTCTTCAGGCTTTGTCATTCTATAATGAGTGAGGAATGGGAGATAAGACTTGGGCAGCGAGTTCAGTATTTCATCTTTCCCAAGCTACTCATGCAAGGAAAAGCCGAGCTTGCTCAATCGTTCCATCAGCTCGATCATGTACAATACATGATCGGTGACAGAGGCACCATCCCGCATTTTGGCGTTGAAGATGGCACAACTAGTCTTGTGCCTCTCGACGTCATCGGATGTGCCAAAGGCATCCTCCAACACTTGAAGCATGACCTTTGACTGAGCCATCTCGAATCTGCAACTGAACTCATCGCTCATGGCAGCCAGCATGATACAGCGCACCATGGTCCGATCACTGAGCCACTTCTGGTAAGTGTCTCTGACTGTTCCACGTACATTGACAGCTGGCTCCTCAGGTGCAGGATCCATTATCATATATAGGATCCGTTCATGCTCCAGGACTATCTTCAACTTTCGATACCAGCTACCAAAGTTGGGTCCCACCAACTTATCATTGTCCAACAATGATCGGGGCGATAGGGAAGTGGCCATATTTGCATAAAGGAGAACCATAACCTAATTAGTAATTGATTCATTAAACCTAAAGATTTGGACTTTAATCAAAAAATTTCTCCCACTATTTTATTCAAATTGGTAGCCTCTACCTTCAATTCGAGGAATTACCCTAATTTCTTAGCGGGTACTAGAATCCACTTAGACTGCACACAAGCCCAACTTTAGTTGGCCAACCCATGTACATCTAAGGGTAGGTTCATAACCAATTGTTTCTCTAAATAATTTTTAGTAATTTTAATTTTACCCCAGAAACCTAATCAGTAGGCTTTGGCCTCCACTGTAAGGATCCGATTAGGTCCAACTATTAACATGATCATACTTGGTGTATCTAACCAACGAATGATTAAGCCCAACTTTGGTTGGCTCACCTAACCATCATTAGAGAGACACTTCCAAGTCGTCATATGATGAGTGATAATTCCATTAGTCAACAAGCACCAGGCCTTTGGGTCTGCAATGATTATTGAGTTCATGGACTCATTATCAAACACCTTAATGGGAGGCTATGACTCAGTTATCTCCATAACTTTATCATTTTAAGGACCTAATAATTTTAGAAGATTTAAATAATATAGAGGATGAAGTCAGATGAACCAGCTTATCATGATCCTCCCACTGGCTTCACCAAGTCAGCTTAAGGGAGACCATTAAAAGGGCTGGTCTAGGAGCACCTAAATCAGTCACACTGATTTACCTAGCTGACATGGGTCAGCTCGAATAGTCAAGTGATCCGATCAAAACATAATTTCACCAAGAGGCCAGGTAAGTTCGATCAGTGGGAGGGTCTGCCAAAGCTTGCCTTAGACACCATCAGAAATGGCCAGGTAAGCGGGCTCCCAATTAAAAATCACCGGTCTGGTTTACCTTAGACACCAACTGGTTTAATTAGTTTCGATTAGATCAACCTAACAGTTTGTGCTAGACCGCTTAGCCAAAAATCAAGTCCATTTGGTTCTCGTTAAAGACATGGACTTAACCAACTACAACTATTGTAATTGATCTGGAGAATCCTTGACCTAATCTAAGACAACAATTGATTAGATTTAGTCAATTCTCTAATTAAGTCCATCTTTAATCTAACCATAGGTCTAACCCAATTAATGGACCTAATTCCCACTAACCCATTAACCCAATGTGTTATGATTTGTGTCTTAGGTTCTTCAATTCACAATCCTAGAACCTAATCAAACAACTTCTTAATTCTTAATTAAGTTTTGTGCTGAGGGTTGGGTTCGGCTTTTCAAAAAATAATTTTCATATTTGTAAAATAATTTTACAATATGATTCTACCAACCATATTGCATGTTTGATTCATAATCAAGATGCAAGTGAAATAAACATGAAACTACTTTAGATCTAATCTAAACAGGTTCATGTAATTGAAACAATTTCAACTTTAAATAATTTCTTTGCATAAAAATTATTAACAAAGAGATTTTATTTCAGATTTAAATATCTTTTAAATCTAATAAATCATAAATTTAATCTAGATCATATCTAACAAATTTATGATTAAAGATAGATCTACACAAACTAGGACAACCTTTACACTGTAAGGGGTAAACCTTACAGCAGGACAACCTTACAGTTTGTGATTGATCTAAAATTTTAATTTCAGATTTAATAATCAGATTATAAATTAGATCTAATCTAAAAAATAATCTAAACATGTATAAATAATCATATAATAAAGAACCTGGCTCTGATACCAATTGTAGGAACCTTATCTAGGGTTTCAGGGTTAGATCTTGAAAAAGAGGGTTAGATCTTGAAACTTTTTCAAGATCATACAGCGGAAGACTAAAATAAATCAAAATTTATTTTCTAAGATCAAAAAATTCCTAGATCTAAAATCCTATTACATGATTATTACATGGTATTAAATCAAAAATTAAAATATATAAATATAGCATGAACTACATGTTGATCATATCAACATGTTTCTATACTACATCTAATGTATGTATTAAACAATAGATCAGATCTATTACCTTGCAAGTTAGACATTCTAACCTTGCTGATCTGGGCTTGAGGATGATGTTGCAAGCCGCACATGCATCCGACCTCTAGGAGTCATCCACACGAGCCCACGAATCTCGATCAGAAGTCCTGCTTCAGGAAATCAGCACAGTATGCTAGTACTGCGCTGATCCTTCTTTGATGGTTGATCAGGTACCTCCTTCTTCTTAATTTGGACTCTTCCAAAGATGGAAATTAAAAGGAGGAGTTTCAAATCTGAGACACTCTCAGGAAACTCAAGATGGAGGGAGGAAATATATGAAAACAAAAACCCAAGAAGAAGACCCTCTTCTTCTTCACGTTTTTCTCTCTAGACACCCAAACTTACATCTTTTATATCTCCAAGACCCAAAGGTATTTCTTTCTGATTTTTGGATGGCACAAAGGTCTCTCAAATCTCTAATTTCTCCTCCAATTTCACAAAGAAACTCATTTTATATAGAGAGATATGATAGAGTCCTTATCTAGGTCAAACACCTAGTCAAGGCTTATCCAAACATGGCAAGTTAAGGGACGCCCAACTCTTGAGCACCTCCTTCATATTTTTATGCATGGATCATCAGAAAAGGGTGCACAATGTATACCCTAAAAGCTACAAAAATTCTAAAAAAAAATTGGATAAAGTTGGTGCAAAATTGAAAGAGTTTTGAATTTCTAAAACTCTATCTCATAGAATTCGAAATCCAAACTTATTCCTTTTAGATTTGATCCAAACCACCTTCCATGTAAGCAAGAAGAGAGGAGACCTTTTGTGAACGTGGGAGAGATCTGAGAGAGGGCTTTTGTCGCACAAAATAAGTGGAGATTGGTGTTGAATAAGAGAGAGGGCGTGGAGAAGGCTTATGTGGCGCAAGGTGGAATCCTAGTCTTACTAGGATTCTGTCTTATGACTTATTTTAATTTGGTTTCCCAAACCAAATCAAATCAAAATTAGATCAACCTAATTAAAATAGGTCTTAACCCAATTAAAAACCTAATTTAATCAGATTAAATTAGATTTAAATCTGATTTAATTTTCTAATCAAATTAGAAATTGATTGACCCAAGTCCTAGTTGAACTAGGACTAGTTTTTCCTTGCACTTGGCTTATCCAATAAACCAATTGGACTTGATCCAATCAAGCCCAAACCAAATCTAATTAAATTATATTTAATTAGACTTAATCTCAGCCCATTGGCTTAATCAAATTAAGTCAATCAGCAATCAAATTGCTAATAGTTCCTCCTGCAACACTTGCACTGGGTTAAATGTCAATCGTATTGATCATTTAACCCTAGAACGATTCTTAATCGTTGATCAACCATCTGATCGAATCATGAATATTAATGTGTGTGACCTCATAGGTCTGAACCTAAGCCGGTAGCATAGGAACAAATTTCTATACCAATCGAAGTGACCATCTAGCAATGGTACCCGACGACCGGATAGGTCGAATGTGTAGAACAACATCCTTAGAACCCATGCGGATATAGTTTTCATATAATTCATCCCCTTGACCAAAATGATCATAGGACACCCCAGAGTTTAACTGTCAACTCTGATCAGGTTGTCCACATTGTATTTCAAAATATCAAATCCATCTGATTGATTACCCTGGCCAAGGTTTTGCTAAATTGAAATACAGCGACTCATTCTTCTCCAACTCTTGGAGTGGTCAATCCCATCTCGATCACACTCTGACTTCGCAAGTACTTGACTGTGCCCAGAAGCCTTCCATCCCTGAATTAGAAATTCAGTTAGTCCAGTACCAAAGCACAGTGAGTTGCTTGCAAGTCACTAAGGCGATCTCAGGTCTAAGGGACACTTATACCTATATCCCATCAGAGATATTCTCGATAGTAGAATACTCTGGAGTTGGTCACGTTCAATGACGATGTACCCTTACATCTCACCTGTATGCCATACCAGTGTCTCCACACTCTTTGGTTAAGAGGACAACCAACCCATATGGACTACAGCGACCTATGCTCGATAGAAGCTGTCGTCCTTATTAACAACCTATCATTTGGTCGTGAATAGTTTTAAAGAGTAATCGATAAATCCTCTCTTTATCGAACCTAAATAGTCCTAAGGACTTCATCATAACAACGGAGTTCATTAGAAGATGAAAGCTTATGATGAAGATGTCAAATATATTTTATTTATTAACAAATCAATTACAATACTTGGTTGCTCAACCGTCAACAGCTTGACGATTGGCTTTTTGGGACACATTTCCCAACACACCTTTTACTGGAAAAGGTGAGAGAGCTATTGAGCTCTTGAGCCTAGTACATACTGATGTATGCGGGCCCATGAGCACAAGTGCTAGAGGTGGATATTTGTACTTCATAACTTTCATGAATGACCTATCCAGATATGGATATGTCTATCTGATGAAACATAAGTCGGATTCATTTGAAATGTTCAAACGATTTTGAAGTGAAGTAGAAAAATAAACTGGGAAGAGTATTAAAACTCTTCGATCTGACCGAGGAGGGGAATACCTTTCTAGTGAGTTTCTTACATATCTAGGAGAGAATGGGATTCTCTCCTAATGGACTCCTCCAGGAACACCACAGCATAATGGTGTGTCTGAAAGGAGGAATCGGACTCTGTTAGATATGGTCCGATCCATGATGGGTTTTGCTAGCTTGCCGATATCCTTTTGGGGATATGCACTCGAATCAGCCTGTTATCTGTTAAATAGGGTTCCAAGTAAGTCTGTAATTAAGACTCCATATAAGATATGGACAGGGCGTAAGCCAGCACTTTCACACCTTAGGGTCTGAGGGTGCCTGGCCTATGTCAAACGATTCGTCACAGACAAACTTGGACCTAGGTCTGAGAAATGCACATTCATTGGGTACCCCAAAGAGACAAAAGGATAATTTTTCTACCATGCTGATGAACAAAAGGTGTTCATCAGTTTTAAGGCAATCTTTTTAGAAAAGGAGTTCCTTGGTGAAGGAACCATTACCTCTAAGGTTGAACTTGATGAAGTTCAACCGGTAGAAGGACCGACACCAATAGCTGAACCTGAGTCGGATTTGATTAGATCAGAGCAGAGCCCAATGTACCTGCACCATTAAGGCGATCCGATAGAGTACCACATCAGTTGGACAGATACTATGATTTTTTGATCCGGGATGGTGATCCCATCGAACTCGATGAGAACAATGAGGATCCGATCACCTATATGGATGCAATGCAGAGACCTGATTCTGAGAAATGGTTTGAAGCCATGAAATCTAAAATAGAGTCCATGAAGGTCAACGATGTATGGACATTGGTTGACCCACCTGAAGGGGTTAAACCCATTGAGTGTAAATGGGTCTTCAAAAGGAAGAGGGGCATAGACGGAAAGGTGGAGACCTATAAAGCCCATCTGGTTGCCAAGGGATATCGTCAATGTTATGGTATTGACTATGACAAGACATTTTTCTCTATGGCAATGCTCAAATCTATTCGAATAATACTTGCAATAGCTGCCCATCTGGATTATGAGATCTGACAGACGGATGTAAAGATAGCTTTCCTGAATGGAGAGCTGACTGAAGAGGTGTATATGATACAACCTGAGGGGTTTACATCCACAGATGAGTCCAAGGTGTGCAAGCTTCAGAGATCTATTTATGGATTGAAGCAAGCTTCTCGGAGTTAGAACATGCATTTTGACAAGGTGATCAAAACATATGGCTTCATTAAGAATGGAGAAAAGCCCTGCATCTATAAATGGGCAAATGGTCTAGTTGTGGTATTCCTTGTCTTGTACGTGGATGACATTCTCTTAATTGGGAATGACATCCCCGCACTACAGGGAATAAAAGTTTGGTTGTCATCACAGTTCTTCATGAAGGACTTGGGTGAAGCATACTATATCCTAGGGATGAAGATCTATAGGGATAGATCTAAAAAGATGCTTGGGTTATCCCAGTCCACGTACATGGATACTGTGCTGAAGAGGTTCAGCATGGAGAATTCCAAGGAGGGCTATCTACCGATAGGCCATGGAATTTCTCTCTCTAAGAAGGATTGTCCGACAAATCCTGAAGAGAGAGAGCGTATGAGTAGAGTCCCATATGCTTCGGCCATGGGATCTATCATGTACGCCATGACATGTACAAGACCAGATGTGGCATACTCACTAGGAGCAGTGAGTAGATACCAATTTGATCCTGGAGAAAACCACTGGAAAGTGGTTAAAGCCATCCTTAAGTATTTGAGAAATACTAAGGACCAATGGTTGATTTATGGTGAGTCAGATCTGAAACTTGTGGGGTTCACAGACTCCAGCTTTCAATCTGACCATGATGACAATAGAAGCATGTTGGGTTATATCTTTACTCTAAATGGTGGAGCTATCTGTTGGAAGAGTTCCAAGCAGCATAATGTGGCAGACTCTATTTGTGAAGTTGAGTACATCGCAGCATCGGATGCCATGAAGGAAGCTATGTGACTGAAGAAATTCATCACTGAGCTCGGAGTAGCACCCTCCCTCGATGGTCCAGTCTTGCTCTACTGTGACAACACTGGTGCCATAGCTCAGGTGAAGGAACCCAAAGCACATCAGCAGACGAAGCACATTTTGCGCTGCTTTCACCTGATCTGAGAGATCGTGGATCGAGGTGACATCGATCTTCAGAAGATCGATGAAAAGGAGAACCTGACCGACCCTTCACTAAAGCCCTGGCAATAAAGGAGTTCGACAACCACAAGTCGAAGATGGGTATTAGATACTATGCCGAGTGGCTTTAGTGTTGGGAAATGTGTCCCAAAAAGCCAATCATCAAGCTGTTGACGGTTGAGCAACCAAGTATTGTAATTGATTTGTTAATAAATAAAATATATTTGGCATATTCATCATAAGCTTTCATCTTCTAATGAACTCCGTTGTTATGATGAAGTCCTTAGGACTATTTAGGTTCGATAAAGAGAGAATTTATCGATTAGTCCTTAAAACTGTTCACGACCAAATGATAGGTTGTTAATAAGGACGACAGCTTCTATCGAGCATAGGACGCTGTAGGCCATATGGGTTGGTTATCCTCTTAACCAAGGAGTGTGGAGACACTGGTATGGCATACAGGTGAGATGTAAGAGTACATCATTATTGAACGTGACCAACTCCAGAGCATTCTGCTGTCGAGAATGTCTCTGATGGGATATAGGTATAAGTGTCCCTTAGACTTGAGATCGCCTCAGTGACTTGCAAGCAACTCACTGTGCTTTGGTACTGGACTAACTGAATTTCTAATTCAGGAATGGAAGGCTTCTGGGCACAGTCAAGTACTTGCGAAGTCAGAGTGTGATCGAGATGGGATTGACCACTCCAAGAGTTGGAGAAGAATGAGTCGCTGTATTTCAATTTAGCAAAACCTTGGCCAGGGTAATCCATCAGATGGATTTGATATTTTGAAATACAATGTGGACAACCTGATCAGAGTTGACAGTTAAACTCTGGGGTGTCCTATGATCATTTTGGTCAAGGGGATGAATTATATGAAAATTATATCAGCATGGGTTCTAAGGATGTTGTTCTACACATTCGACCTATCCGGTCGTCGGGTACCATTGCTAGATGGTCACTTCGATTGGTATAAGAATTTATTCCTATGCTACCAGCTTAGGTTCGGACCTATGAGGTCACACACATTAGAGTTCATGATCCGATCGGATGGTTGATCAACGATTAAGAATCGTTCTAGGGTTAAATGATCAATACGATTGACATTTAACCCAGTGCAAGTGTTGCAGGAGGATCGATTAGCAATTCGATTGCTAATTGGCTTAATTTGATTAAGCCAATGGGCTGAGATTAAGTCTAATTAAATATGATTTAATTAGATTTATTTTGAGCTTGATTGGATCAAGTCCAATTGGTTTATTGGATAAGCCAAGTGCAAGGAAAAACTAGTCCTAGTTCAACTAGGACTTGGGTCAATCTAATTTCTAATTTGATTAGAAAATTAAATCAGATTTAAATCTAATTTAGTCTAATTAAATTAAGTTCTTAATTAGGTTAAGACCTATTTTAATTAGGTTGATCTAATTTTGATTTGATTTGGTTTGGAAAACCAAATTAAAACAAGTTATGAGACAGAATCCTAGTAGGACTAGGATTCCACGTTGCGCCACATAAACCTTCTCCATGCCCTCTCTCTTATTCAACGCCAATCTCTACTTATTTTGTGCGACAAAAACCCTCTCCCAGATCTCTCCCACGTTCACAAAAGGTCTCCTCTCTTCTTTCTTACATGGAAGGTGGTTTGGATCAAATCTAAAAGGAATAAGTTTGGATTTCGAATTCTATGAGATAGAGTTTTAGAAATCCAAAACTCTTTCAATTTTGCACCGAATTTATCCAAATTTTTTTTGGAATTTTCGTGGCCTTTAGGGTTTACATTGTGAACCCTTTGCTGATGATCCATGCATGAAAATATGGAGGAGGTGCTCAAGAGTTGGGCGTCCCTTAAATTGCCATGTTTGGATAAGCCTTGACTAGGTGTTTGACCTAGACAAGGACTCTATCATATCTCTCTATATAAGATGAGTTTCTTTGTGAAATTTTAGAAAAAGATAGAGATATGAGATACCTTTTTGCCATCCAAAAATCAGATAGAAATACCTTTGGGTCATGGAGATATAAAAGATGCAAGTTAGGGCATCTAGAGAAAAAAATGTGAAGAAGAAGAGGGTCTTCTTCTTGGGTTTTTGTTTTCATATCTTTCCTCCCTCCATCTTGAGTTTCCTGAAAGTGTCTCAGATATGAAACTCCTCCTTCTACTTTCCATCTTTGGAAGAGTCCAAATCAAGAAGAAGGAGGCACCTGATCAACCATCAAAGAAGGATCAGCGCAGTACTAGCATACTGTGCTGATTTCCTGAAGCAGGACTTCTGATCGAGATTCGTGGGCTCGTGTGGATGACTCCTAGAGGCCGGACGCGTGTGCGGCTTGCAACATCATCCTCAAGCTCAGATTAGCAAGGTTAGAACATCTAACTTGCAAGGTAATAGATCTGATCTATTGTTTAATACATACATTAGATGTAGTATAGAAACATGTTGATATGATCAACATGTAGTTCATGCTATATTTATATATTTTAATTTTTGATTTAATACCATGTAATAATCATGTAATCGGATCTTAGATCTAGGGTTTTTTGATCTTAGAAAATAAATTTTGATTTATTTTAGTCTTCCGCTGTATGATCTTGAAAAAGTTTCAAGATCTAACCCTCTTTTTCAAGATCTAACCCTGAAACCCTAGATCTGGTTCCTTCAATTGGTATCAGAGTCCAGGTTCTTTATTACATGATTATTTATACATGCTTAGATTATTTTTTAGATTAGATCTAATTTATAATCTGATTATTAAATCTGAAATTAAAATTTTAGATCAATCACAAACTGCAAGGTTGTCCTGCTGTAAGGTTTACCCCTTACAGTGCAAAGGTTGTCCTAGTTTGTGTAGATCTATCTTTAATCATAAATTTGTTAGATATGATCTAGATTAAATTTATAATTTATTAGATTTAAAAGATATTTAAATCTAAAATAAAATCTCTTTGTTAATAATTTTTATGCAAAGAAATTATTTAAAGTTGAAATTGTTTCAATTACATGAACCTGTTTAGATTAGATCTAAAGTAGTTTAATGTTTATTTCACTTGCATCTTGATTATGAATCAAACATGCAATATGATTGGTAGAATCATATTGTAAAATTATTTTACAAATATGAAAATTATTTTTTAAAAAGCCGAACCCAACCCTCAGCCCAAAACTTAATTAAGAATTAAGAAGTTGTTTGATTAGGTTCTAGGATTGTGAATTGAAGAACCTAAGACACAAATCATAACACATTGGGTTAATGGGTTAGTGGGAATTAGGTCCATTAATTGGGTTAGACCTATGGTTAGATTAAAGATGGACTTAATTAGATAATTGACTAAATCTAATCAATTGTTGTCTTAGATTAGGTCAAGGATTCTCTAGATCAATTACAATAGTTGTAGTTGGTCAAGTCCATGTCTTTAACGAGAACCAAATGGACTTGATTCTTGGCTAAGCGGTCTAGCACGAACTGTTAGGTTGATCTAATCGAAACTAATTAAACCAGTTGGTGTCTAAGGTAAACCAGACCGGTGGTTTTTAATTGGGAGCCCGCTTACCTGGCCATTTCTGATGGTGTCTAAGGCAAGCTTTGGCAGACCCTCCCACTGATCGAACTTACCTGGCCTTTTGGTGAAATTATGTTTTGATCGGATCACTTGACTATTCGAGCTGACCCATGTCAGCTAGGTAAATCAGTGTGACTGATTTAGGTGCTCCTAGACTAGCCCTTTTAATGGTCTCCCTTAAGCTGACTTGGTGAAGCCAGTGGGAGGATCATGATAAGCTGGTTCATCTGACTTCATCCTCTATATTATTTAAATTCTCTAAAATTATTAGATCCTTAAAATGATAAAGTTATGGAGATAACTGAGTCATAGCCTCCCATTAAGGTGTTTGATAATGAGTCCATGAACTCAATAATCATTGCAGACCCAAAGGCCTGGTGCTTGTTGACTAATGGAATTATCACTCATCATATGATGACTTGGAAGTATCTCTCTAATGGTGGTTAGGTGAGCCAACCAAAGTAGGGCTTAATCATTCGTTGGTTAGATACACCAAGTATGATCATGTTAATGGTTGGACCTAACTGGATCCTTACAGTGGAGGCCAAAGCCTACTGATTAGGTTTCTGGGGCAAAATTAAAATTACTAGAAATTATTTAGAGAAATAATTGGTTATGAACCTACCCTTAGATGTACATGGGTTGGCCAACCAAAGTTGGGCTTGTGTGCAGTCTAAGTGGATTCTAGTACCCGCTAAAAAATTAGGGTAATTCCTCGAATTGAAAGTAGAGGCTACCAATTCGAATAAAATAGTGAGAGAAACCTTTTGATTAAAGTCCAAATCTTTAGGTTTAATGAATCAATTACTAATTAGGTTATGGTTCTCCTTTGTGCAAATATGGTCACTTCCCTATCGCTCCGATCATTGTTGGACAATGATAAGTTGGTGGGACCCAACTTCAGTAGCTGGTACCGAAAGTTGAAGATAGTCCTGGAGCATGAACGGATCCTATATGTGATAATGGATCCTGCACCTGAGGAGCCAGCTGTCAATGCACGTGGAACAGTCAGAGACACTTACCAGAAGTGGCTCAATGACCGGACCACGGTGCACTGTATCATGCTGGCTGCTATCATGAGCGACGAGTTCAGTCGCAGATTCGAGACGGCTTAGCCAAAGGACATGCTTCAAGTGTTGGAGGATACCTTTGGCACACCCGATGATGTAGAGAGACACAAGACTAGTTATGCCATCTTCAACGCCAAAATACGAGATGGAGTCTCTGTCACTGATCATGTATTGTACATGATCGAGCTGATGGAACGATTGAGCAAGCTCGGCTTTTCCTTGCATGAGCAGCTTGGGAAAGATGCAATACTGAACTCGCTGCCCAAGTCTTGTCTCCCATTCCTCACTCATTATAGAATGACAAAGCCTGAAGTAAACTACCATGGGTTAATGGGGTTGCTTCAGAACTTTGAGAAGGATCACCAACTCCTCAAGGAGTCGGTGAACTCAGTGAACTCAGTGGGAGGTTCATCTTCTGGTTCTCGACCCTTTGAGAAAGGAAAGAAGAACAAGAAGAAGAAAGTCAAGAAGGTGCAAGTTCAGGCTGGGACATCTGTGCAGAGCCAGACCAAAAGGTCAAGCCTGATAAGAGTCTATTCTACTGGCAAGCATCTTAGATTAGATAGTGTGTCAGATATCTACTTATGGCACTGTAGGCTAGGTCATATAAACAAGAACAGAATAAACAGGTTGACTCAAGAGGGAATCCTCAAAGTTAGTGATTGTGAATCACTTCCAACCTGTGAGTCCTGTCTTCTTGGTAAAATGACCAAGTCACCTTTTACTAGAAAAGGTGAGAGAGCTACTGAGCTCTTAAGCCTAGTACATACTGATGTATGTGGGCCCATGAGCACCAGTGCTAGAGGTGGATATTTCTACTTCATAACTTTCATGGATGACCTATCCCGATATGGATATGTCTATCTGATGAAACATAAGTCGGATTCATTTGAAATGTTCAAACGATTCTGAAATGAAGTAGAAAAATAAACTGGGAAGAGTATTAAAACTCTTCGATCTGATCGAGGAGGAGAATACCTTTCTAGTGAGTTTCTCATATATCTAGGAGAGAATGGGATTCTCTCTCAATGGACTCCTCCAGGAACACCACAGCATAATGGTGTGTTTGAAAGGAGGAATCGGACTTTGTTAGACATGGTCCGATCCATGATGGGTTTTTGCTAGCTTGCTGATATCCTTCTGGGGATATGCACTCGAATCGGCCTGTTATCTGTTAAATAAAATTTCAAGTAAGTCTGTAATTAAGACTCCATATGAGATATGGATAGGGCGTAAGCCAGTACTTTCACACCTTAGGGTCTGGGGGTGCCCGGCCTATGTCAAACGATTAGTCACAGACAAACTTGGACCTAGGTCTGACAAATGCTCATTCATAGGGTACCCCAAAGAGACAAAAGGATATTTTTTCTACCATGCTGATGAACAAAAGGTGTTCGTTAGCCTTAAGGCAATCTTTTTAGAAAAGGAGTTCCTTGGTGAAGGAACCGTTGCCTCTAAGGTTGAACTTGATGAAGTTCAACAGGTAGAAGGACCAACACCAATAGCTGAACCTGAGTCGGATATGATTAGATCAGATCCGGAGCCCAATATACCTGTACCATTAAGGCGATCTGGTAGAGTACCGCATCAGCCAGACAGATACTACGGTTTCTTGGTCCGGGATGGTGATCCCATCGAACTTGATGAGAATAATGAGGATCCGATCACCTATATGGATGCTATGCATAGACCTGATTTCGAGAAATGGCTTGAAACCATGAAATCCGAAATGGAGTCCATGAAGGTCAACGATGTATGGACATTGGTTGACCCACCTGAAGGGGTTAAACCCATTGGGTATAAATGGATCTTCAAAAGGAAGAGGGGCGCGGACGGAAAGGTGGAGACCTATAAAACCCATCTGGTCGCCAAGGGGTATCGTCAACGTTATGGTATTGACTAAGATGAGATATTTTCCCCTGTGGCAATGCTCAAATCCATTCGGATAATACTTGCAATAGCTGCCCATCTGGATTATGAGATCTGGCAAATGGATGTAAAGATAGCCTTCCTGAATGGAGAGCTGACCGAAGAGGTGTATATGATACAACCTGAGGGGTTTACATCCATAGATGAGTCTAAGGTGTGCAAGCTTCAGAGATCCATTTATGGATTGAAGCAAGCTTCTCGGAGTTGGAACATGCGTTTTGATAAGGTGATCAAAATGTATGGCTTCATTAAAAATCGAGAAGAGCCCTGCATCTATAAATGGGCAAATGGTCCAGTTGTGGTATTCCTTGTCTTGTACATGGATGACATACTCTTAATCGGGAATGACATCCCCGCACTACAGGGAATAAAAGTTTGGTTGTCATCACAGTTCTCCATGAAGGACTTGGGTGAAGCATCCTACATCCTAGGGATGAAGATCTATAGGGATAGATCTAAAAGGATGCTTGGGTTATCCCAGTCCATGTACATATACACTGTGCTGAAGAGGTTCAGCATGGAGAATTCCAAGAAGGGCTATCTACCAATAGGCCATGGAATTTCTCTCTCTAAGAAGGATTGTCCGACAACTCCTGAAGAGAGAGAGCGTATGAGTAGAGTCCCATATGCTTCAGCCGTGGGATCTATCATGTACGCCATGACATGTACAAGACCAGATGTGGTATACTCACTAAGAGTAGTGAGTAGATACCAATCTGATCCTGGAGAAGATCACTGGAAAGTGGTTAAAGCCATCCTTAAGTATTTGAGAAATACTAACGACCAATGGTTGGTTTATGGCGAGTCAGATCTGAAACTTATGGGGTTCACAGACTCCAGCTTCCAATCTGACCATGATGACAGCAGGAGTGTGTCGGGTTATATCTTTACTCTGAATGGTGGAGCCATCTGCTGGAAGAGTTCCAAGCAGCATACTGTGGCAGACTCTGTTTGTGAAGTGGAGTATATCGCAGCATCAGATGCCGTGAAGGAAGGTGTGTGGCTGAGAAAATTCATCAACGAGCTCGAAGTAGCACCCTCCCTCGATGGTCCGGTCCTGCTCTATTGCGACAGCACTGGTGCCATAGCTCAGGCGAAGGAACCCAAAGCACATCAGCGGACGAAGCACATCTTGCGCCGCTTCCACCTGGTCCGGAAGATCGTGGATCGAGGTGACGTCGACCTTCAGAAGATCGACGGAAAAGAGAACCTAGCCGACCCCTTCACTAATGCCCTGGCAATAAAGGAGTTCGACAACCACAAGTCGAAGATGGGTATTAGATACTGTGCCGAGTGGCTTTAGGACAAGTGGGAGTTGTTGGGAAATGTGTCCCAAAAAGCCAATCGTCAAGCTGTTGACGGTTGAGCAATCAAGTATTGTAATTGATTTATTAATAAATAAAATATATTTGGCATCTTCATCATAAGCTTTCATCTTCTAATGAACTCCATTGTTATGTTGAAGTCCTTAGGACTATTTAGGTTCGATAAAGAGAGGATTTATCGATTAGTCCTTAAAACTGTTCACGACCAAATGATAGGCTGTTAATAAGGACGACAGTTTCTATCGAGCATAGGTCGCTGTAGGGCATATGGGTTGGTTGTCCTCTTAACCAAGGAGTGTGGAGACACTGGTATGGCATACAGGTGAGATGTAAGAGTACATCGTCATTGAACGTGACCAACTCCAGAGCATTCTGCTGTCGAGAATGTCTCTGATGGGATATAGGTATAAGTGTCTCTTAGACTTGAGATCGCCTCAGTGACTTGCAAGCAACTCACTGTGCTTTGGTACTAGACTAACTGAATTTCTAATTCAGGGACGGAAGGCTTCTGGGCACAGTCAAGTACTTGCGAAGTCAGAGTGTGATCGAGATGGGATTGACCACTCCAAGAGTTGGAGAAGAATGAGTCGCTGTATTTCAATTTAGCAAAATCTTAGCCAGGGTAATCCATCAGATGGATTTGATATTTTGAAATACAATGTGGACAACCTGATCAGAGTTGACAGTTAAACTCTGGGGTGTCCTATGATCATTTTGGTCAAGGGGATGAATTATATGAAAACTATATCCGCATGGGTTCTAAGGATGTTGTTCTACACATTCGACCTATCCGGTCGTCGGGTACCATTGCTAGATGGTCACTTCGATTGGTATAGAAATTTATTCCTATGCTACCGGCTTAGGTTCGAACCTATGAGGTCACACACATTAGAGTTCATGATCCGATCGGATGGTTGATCAACGATTAAGAATCGTTCTAGGGTTAAATGAGCAATACGATTGACATTTAACCCAGTGCAAGTGTTGCAGGAGGATCGATTAGCAATTTGATTGCTAATTGGCTTAATTTGATTAAGCCAATGGGCTGAGATTAAGTCTAATTAAATATAATTTAATTAGATTTATTTTGAGCTTGATTGGATCAAGTCCAATTGGTTTATTGGATAAGCCAAGTGCAAGGAAAAACTAGTCCTAGTTCAACTAGGACTTGGGTCAATCTAATTTCTAATTTGATTAGAAAATTAAATCAGATTTAAATCTAATTTAATCTGATTAAATTAGGTTCTTAATTGGGTTAAGACCTATTTTAATTGGGTTGATCTAATTTTTATTTGATTTAGTTTGGGAAACCAAATTAAAACAAGTTATGAGACAGAATCCTAGTAGGACTAGGATTCCACCTTGCGCCACATAAACCTTCTCCATGCCCTCTCTCTTATTCAACGCCAATCTCCACTTATTTTGTGTGACAAAAGCCCTCTCCCAGATCTCTCCCACGTTCACAAAAGGCCTCCTCTCTTCTTTCTTACATGGAAGGTGGTTTGGATCAAATCTAAAAGGAATAAGTTTTGATTTCGAATTCTATGAGATAGAGTTTTAGAAATCCAAAACTCTTTCAATTTTGCACCGAATTTATCCAAATTTTTTTTGAAATTTTCGTGGCCTTTAGGGTTTACATTGTGAACCATTTTCTGGTGATCCATGCACGAAAATATGGAGGAGGTGCTCAAGAGTTGGGCGTCCCTTAAATTGCCATGTTTGGATAAGCCTTGACTAGGTGTTTGACCTAGACAAGGACTCTATTATATCTCTCTATATAAGATGAGTTTCTTTGTGAAATTTTACAAGAAGATAGAGATATGAGATACCTTTGTGCCATCCAAAAATCAGGGAGAAATACCTTTGGGTCATGGAGATATAAAAGATGCAAGTTAGGGCATCTAGAGAAAAAAAATGTGAAGAAGAAGAGGGTCTTCTTCTTGGGTTTTTGTTTTCATATCTTTCCTCCCTCCATCTTGAGTTTCCTGAAAGTATATCAGATCTGAAACTCCTCCTTCTACTTTCCATCTTTGGAAGAGTCCAAATCAAGAAGAAGGAGGCACCTGATCAACCATCAAAGAAGGATCAGCGCAGTACTAGCATACTGTGCTGATTTTCTGAAGCAGGACTTCTGATCGAGATTCGTGGGCTCGTGTGGACGACTCCTAGAGGCCGGACGCATATGCTGCTTGCAACATCATCCTCAAGCCCAGATCAGCAAGGTTAGAACATCTAACTTGCAAGGTAATAGATCTGATCTATTGTTTAATACATACATTAGATGTAGTATAGAAACATGTTGATATGATCAACATGTAGTTCATGCTATATTTATATATTTTAATTTTTGATTTAATACCACATAATAATCATGTAATAGGATCTTAGATCTAGGGATTTTCTGATCTTAGAAAATAAATTTTGATTTATTTTAGTCTTCCGCTGTATGATCTTGAAAAAGTTTCAAGATCTAACCCTCTTTTTCAAGATCTAACCCTGAAACCCTAGATCTGGTTCCTTCATTTAGGATAAGTGGGAGTTGTTGGAAAATATATCCCAAAAGCCAATCGTCAAGCTGTTGACGGTTGAGCAACCAAGTATTGTAATTGATTTATCAATATATAAAATATATTTTTGGCATTTTCATCATAAGTCTTCATTTTCTAATGAACTTTGTTGTTATGATGAAGTTCTTAGGACTATTTAAGTTCGATAAAGAGAGGATTTATCGATTAGTCCTTAAAACTGTTCACGACCAAATGATAAGCTGTTAATAAGGACGACAGCTTCTATCGAGCATAGGTCGCTGTAGGCCATATGGGTTGGTTGTCCTCTTAACCAAGGAGTGTGGAGACACTAGTATAGCATACAGGTGAGATATAAAGGTACATCATCATTGAACGTGACCAACTCTAGAGCATTCTGCTATCGAGAATGTTTCTAATGGGATATAGGTATAAGTGTCCCTTAGACCTGAGATCGCCTCAGTGACTTGCAAGCAACTCACTGTGCTTTGGTACTGGACTAACTGAATTTTTAATTCAGCAACGGAATACTTCTGGCCACAGTCAAGTACTTACGAAGTCAGAGTGTGATCGAGATGGGATTGACCATTCCAAGAGTTGGAGAAGAATAAGTCACTGTATTTCAATTTAGCAAAATCTTGACCAGGGTAATCCATCAGATGGATTTGATATTTTGAAATATAATGTGGACAACTTGATCAGAGTTGATAGTTGAACTCTGAGATGTCCTATGATCATTTTGGTCAAGGAGATGAATTATATGGAAACTATATCCGTATGGGTTCTAAGGATGTTGTTCTACACATTCGACCTATCCGATCGTCGGGTACCATTGCTAGATGTTCACTTCGATTGATACAAAAATTTATTTCTGTGCTACTAGCTTAGGTTCAGACCTATGAGGTCACACACATTAGAGTTTATAATCCGATCGGATGGTTGATCAACGATTAAGAATCATTCTAGGGTTAAATGATCAATACGATTGATATTTAACCTAGTACAAGTGTTGCAGGAGGATCGATTAGCAATTTGATTGCTAATTGGCTTAATTTGATTAAGCCAATGGGTTGAGATTTTTAATTAAATATGGTTTAATTAGATTTAGTTTGAGCTTGATTGGATCAAGTCCAATTAGTTTATTGGATAAGCCAATTGCAAGAAAAAACTAGTCCTAGTTCAATTAGGATTGGGTCAACCTATTTTCTAATTTGATTAAAAAATTAAATCAGATTTAAATCTAATTTAATCTTATTAATTTAGGTTATTAATTGGGTTAAGACCTATTTTAATTAGGTTGATCTAATTTTGGTTTGATTTGGTTTGAGAAACCAAATTAAAATAAGTCATAAGATAGAATCCTAGTAAGACTAGGATTCCACCTTGCGCCACATAACCCCCCCACGCCCTCTCTCTTATTCCATGCCAATCTCCTCTTATTTTGTGTGACAAAAGCCCTCTCCCAGGTCTCTCCCATGTCCATAAAAGGTTTTCTCTCTTCTTTCTTACATGGAAGGTGGTTTGGATCAAATCAAAGAGGAATAAGTTTAGATTTCGAATTCTATGAGATAGAGTTTTAAAAATCTAAAACTCTTTCAATTTTGCACCGAATTTATCCAAAATTTTTTTTAAAAATTTTTGTGGCTTTTAGAGTATATATTGTGCATCCTTTTCTGGTAGTCCATGCATGAAAATAAGAAGGAGGTGCTCAAGAGTTGGGTGCCCCTTATCTTACCATATTTGGATAAGCCTTGACTAGGTATTTAACCTAGATAAGGACTCTATCATATCTCTCTCTATAAAATAAGTTTCTTCATAAAATTTTTGAAGAAGATAGAGATTTGAGATACCTTTGGGCCATCCAAAAATCAGAGAGAAAGACCTTTGGGTCGTGGAGATATAATAGACACAAGATAGGGTGTTTAGAGAGAGAAATGAGAAGAAGAAGAGGGTCTTCTCCTAGGGTTGTTTGTTTTCATCTCTTTCCTTCCTCCATCTTAAGTTTTCTGAGAGTGTCTTAGATCTAAAACTCCTCCTCCTACTTCTCATCTTTGGAAGAGCCCAAATCAAGAAGAAAAAGGCACCTGATCAACCATCAAAGAAGGATCAGCGCAGTACTAGCATACTGTGCTGATTTCCTGAAGCAGGACTTCTGGTCGAGATTCGTGAGCTCGTGTGGATGACTCCTAGAGGCCGGATGCATGTGCGGCTTACAACATCATCCTCAAGCCCAGATTAGCAAGGTTAGAACGTCTAACTTGCAAGGTAATAGATCTGATCTATTGTTTAATACATACATTAGATGTAGTATAGAAACATGTTGATATGATCTACATGTAGTTCATGTTCTATATATTTTAATTTTTGATTTAATGCTATGTAATAATCATGTAATAGGATCTTAGATCTAAGGATTTTTTAGTTTTAAAAAATAAATTTTGATTTATTTTAGTCTTCCGCTGCATGATCTTGAAAAAGTTTCAAGATCTAACCTTGAAATCCTAGATCTGGTTCCTTCAGTTATCTGAGCATATCAGATAAGAACCCCACCAAATGCTCCTACTGTTGGCATCAGCACTGGATAAACACAGTGAGATTGGTGCCCAACAGTTTGAGTTGATCAAGGCATAGAGTCCTCATCTCATGGGACTCTATCCTTATCCACTTGGGGCGCACGCCCAATCTGATCTTAGCACCCACTTTGAGGCCTAATTTATCAGGTGGACACTCCACAAAAACTCTCCAATGATCTCTTGCCAAGTGACCTTCAGTTTAAGATCTATAAGTCAATGTTTGACCGATGTTCTAAAATAAAAATGGTAGGTGATAGAAATTGGCAGATGTTGTCCTAAATTCATCTCATGAATTAAGACAAGACTTTTCTGAGCTGGACTGGCTCCAGTCAGACTGAGAGAAATTTTCTCAAAATTCTCTAGATGAGTCAAATCATATTTGGCTCAGTCGAGATAAAAAAATATTATATGAGAAGAAAATTAGGCTCAATCGTGTGCTAGCATGATTTCCTTAAACCTAATTGGATCTAATCCAAATCAATCGAACTAGGCTAACTCAATTGATGACATCCAGATCCTAATTCTTATTTGTGTGACCCAGTTAGGTTCATTTCTATATGGTAATGAGATATGTCGTGATCTCATCATCGACATCATCGAAACTCCTTTCGATGGATCAGAACTCTTCTCATTCAGACAATTAGAATGATCGATCATCAATATTATTCTAATTGCTCCCAAAATTTACCAGTAACACCTAGCAGTATATGGTGGCAACCCATCAGAAATGAAGATGAACCTCTCGGTACAACTACCTGTGTGATTGAGTTTCTCTATCATGAGTCCCGACTGAATTAGGGTTAAGGTGAACTCGTCAAACCCAACATCAGTCATATGAATCAATCGATCGATTCGAGTCCGATGTGAAACCCCAATGGAAAACTCTTTTTCATTATTTTACTCTGCCATGGCCATGGGCTTAAGGACTCGATCTTTCGATCATCATAGGACTACTCCTCTCATCTACCGAGGTTGATAGATCCCATCTTGGTGCAATCTAGTTGAAGAAACCAGATCTAGGGTTTCAGGATTAGATCTTGAAACTTTTTCAAGATCATACAGCGGAAGACTAAAATAAATCAAAATTTATTTTCAAAGATCAGAAAATCCCTAGATCTAAGATCCCATTACATGATTATTACATAGCATTAAATCAAAAATTAAAATATATATAAATATAGTATGAACTACATGTTGATCATATCAACATGTTTCTATACTAGCTACATCTAATGTATGTATTAAATAATAGATCAGATCTATTACCTTGCAAGTTAGACGCTCTAACCTCGTTGATCCGGGCTTAAGGATGATGTTGTAAGCCGCACACGCATCCGGCCTCTAGGAGTCGTCCACACGAGCCCACAAATCTCGATCAGAAGTCCTGCTTCAGGAAATCAGCACAGTATGCTAGTACTGCGCTGATCCTTCTTTGATGGTTGATCAGGTGCCTCCTTCTTCTTGATTTGGACTCTTCTAAAGATGGAAAGTAGAAGGAGGAGTTTCAGATCTGAGACGCTCTCAGGAAACTCAAGATGGAAGGAGGAAAGATATGAAAATAAAAACCCTAGAAGAAGACCCTCTTCTTCTTCACGTTTTTCTCTCTAGACACTCAAACTTGCGTCTTTTATATCTCCACGACCCAAAGGTATTTATCTCTAATTTTTGGATGGCAGAAAGGCCTCTCAAAAATCTATCTCCCCTTAAAATTTCACAAAGAAACTCGTCTTATATAGAGAGATATGATAGAGTCCTTGTCTAGGTCAAATACCTAGTCAAGGCTTATCCAAACATGGCAAGTTAAGGGACGCCCAACTCTTGAGCACCTCCTCCATATTTTCGAGCATGGATCACCAGAAAAGGATGTACAATGTAAACCCTAAAAGCCATGAAAATTCCAAAAAAAATTTGGATAAATTCGGTGCAAAATTGAAAGAGTTTTGGATTTCTAAAACTCTATCTCATAGAATTCGAAATCCAAACTTATTCCTTTTAGATTTGATCCAAATCACCTTCCATGTAAGAAAAAAGAGAGGAGACCTTTTGTGAACATGGGAGAGATCTGGGAGAGGGATTTTGTCACACAAAATAAGTGGAGATTGGCGTTGAATAAGAGAGAGGGCGTGGAGAAGGCTTATGTGGCGCAAGGTGGAATCCTAGTCCTACTAGGATTCTGTCTCATGACTTGTTTTAATTTGATTTCCCAAACCAAATCAAATCAAAATTAGATCAACCCAATTAAAATAGGTCTTAATCTAATTAAGAACCTAATTTAATTAGATTAAATTATATTTAAATCTGATTTAATTTTCTAATCAAATTAGAAATTAGATTGACCCAAGTCCTAGTTGAACTAGGACTAATTTTTCCTTGCACTTGGCTTATCCAATAAACCAATTGGACTTAATCTAATCAAGCCCAAACTAAATCTAATTAAATCATATTTAATTAGACTTAATCTCAGCCCATTGGCTTAATCAAATTAAGCCAATTAGCAATCGAATTGCTAATCGATCCTCCTGCAACACTTGCACTGGGTTAAATGTCAATCGTATTGATCATTTAACCCTAGAACGATTCTTAATCGTTGATCAACCATCCGATCGGATCATGAACTCTAATGTGTGTGACCTCATAGGTTCGAACCTAAGCCGGTAGTATAGGAATAAATTTCTATACCAATCGAAGTGACCATCTAGCAATGATACCCGACGACCGGATAGGTCGAATGTGTAGAACAACATCCGTAGAACCCATGCGGATATAGTTTTCATATAATTCATCCCCTTGACCAAAATGATCATAGGACACCCCAGAGCTCAACTGTCAACTCTGATCAGGTTGTCCACATTGTATTTCAAAATATCAAATCCATCTGATGGATTACCCTGGCCAAGGTTTTGCTAAATTGAAATATAGCGACTCATTCTTCTCCAACTCTTGGAGTGGTCAATCCCATCTCGATCACACTCTGACTTCGCAAGTACTTGACTGTGCCCAGAAGCCTTCCGTCCCTGAATTAGAAATTCAGTTAGTCCAGTACCAAAGCACAGTGAGTTGCTTGCAAGTCAATGAGGCGATCTCAAGTCTAAGGGACATTTATACCTATATCCCATCAGAGACATTCTCGACAGCAGAATGCTTTGGAGTTGGTCACGTTCAATGACGATGTACCCTTACATCTCACCTGTATGCCATACCAGTGTCTCCACACTCCTTGGTTAAGAGGACAACCAACCCATATGGCCTACAGCGACCTATGCTTGATAGAAGCTGTCGTCCTTATTAACAGCCTATCATTTGGTCGTGAACTGTTTTAAGGACTAATCGATAAATCCTCTCTTTATCGAACTTAAATAGTCCTAAGGACTTCATCATAACAACGGAGTTCATTAGAAGATGAAAGCTTATGATGAAAATGCCAAATTTATTTTATTTATTAACAAATCAATTACAATACTTGGTTGCTCAACCGTCAACAGCTTGATGATTGGCTTTTGGAACACATTTTCCAACAACTCCCACTTGTCCTAAAGCCACTCGGCACAGTATCTAATACCCATCTTCGACTTATGGTTGTTGAACTCCTTTATTGCCAGGGCTTTAGTGAAGGGGTCGGCTAGGTTCTCCTTTCCATTGATTTTCTGAAGGTCGACGTCACCTCGATCCACGATCTCCCGGACCAGGTGGAAGCGGCGTAAGATGTGCTTCGTCCGCTGATGTGCTTTGGGTTCCTTCGCCTGAGCTATGGCACTAGTGCTGTCGCAGTAGAGCAGGACCGGACCATCGAGGGAGGGTGCTACTCCGAGCTCGTTGATGAATTTCCTCAGCCACACAGCTTCCTTCGCGGCATCTGATGCTGCGATATACTCTGCTTCACAAACAGAGTCTGCCACAGTATGCTGCTTCGAACTCTTCCAGCAGATGGCTCCACCATTCAGAGTAAAGATATAACCCGACACACTCCTGCTGTCATCATGGTCAGATTGGAAGCTAGAGTCTGTGAACCCCACAAGTTTCAGATCTGACTCGCCATAAATCAACCATTGGTCCTTAGTATTTCTCAAATACTTAAGGATGGCTTTAACCACTTTCCAGTGGTTTTCTCCAGGATCAGATTGGTATCTACTCACTACTCCTAGTGAGTATGCCACATCTGGTCTTGTACATGTCATGGCGTACATGATAGATCCCACGGCTGAAGCATATGGGACTCTACTCATACGCTCTCTCTCTTCAGGAGTTGTCGGACAATCCTTCTTAGAGAGAGAAATTCCTTGGCCTATCGGTAGATAGCCCTTCTTGGAATTCTCCATGCTGAACCTCTTCAGCACAGTATCTATGTACATGGACTGGGATAACCCAAGCATCCTTTTAGATCTATCCCTATAGATCTTCATCCCTAGGATGTAGGATGCTTCACCCAAGTCCTTCATGGAGAACTGTGATGACAACCAAACTTGTATTCCCTGTAGTGCAGGGATGTCATTCCCGATTAAGAGAATGTCATCCACGTACAAGATAAGGAATACCACAACTGGACCATTTGCCCATTTATAGATGCAGGGCTCTTCTCCATTCTTAATGAAGCCATACGTTTTGATCACCTTATCAAAACGCATGTTCCAACTCCGAGAAGCTTGCTTCAATCCATAAATGGATCTCTGAAGCTTGCACACCTTGGACTCATCTGTGGATGTAAACCCCTCAGGTTGTATCATATACACCTCTTCGGTCGCTCTCCATTCAGGAAAGCTGTCTTTACATCCATCTGCCAGATCTAATAATCCAGATGGGCAGCTATTGCAAGCATTATCCGAATGGATTTGAGCATTGTCACAGGGGAAAACATCTCGTCATAGTCAATACCTTAACGTTGACGGTACCCCTTGGCAACCAGACGGGCTTTATAGGTCTCCACCTTTCCGTCTGCGCTCCTTTTCCTTTTGAAGACCCATTTTCACCCAATGGGTTTAACCCCTTCAGGTGGGTCAACCAATGTCCATACATCGTTGACCTTCATGGACTCCATTTCGGATTTCATGGCTTCAAGCCATTTCTCAAAATCAGGTCTCTGCATAGCATCCATATAGGTGATCGGATCCTCATTATTCTCATCAAGTTCAATGGAATCACCGTCCCGGACCAAAAAACCGTAGTATCTGTCCGGCTGACGCGGTACTCTACCGGATCGCCTTAATGGTGCAGGTATATTGGGCTCCGGATCTGATCTAATCATATCCGACTTAGGTTCAGCTATTGGTGTCGGTCCTTCTACCTGTTGAACTTCATCAAGTTCAACCTTAGAGGCAACGGTTCCTTCACCAAGGAAATCCTTTTCTAAAAAGATTGCCTTAAGGCTGACGAACACCTTTTGTTCATCAGCATGGTAGAAAAAATATCTTTTTGTCTCTTTGGGGTACCCTATGAATGAGCATTTGTCAGACCTAGGTCCAAGTTTGTCTGTGACTAATCGTTTGACATAGGCCGGGCACCCCCAGACCCTAAGGTGTGAAAGTGCTGGCTTACGTCCCATCCATATCTCATATGGAGTCTTAATTACAGACTTACTTGGAACCCTATTTAATAGATAACAGACCGATTCGAGTGCATATCCCCAGAAGGATATCGACAAGCTAGCAAAACCCATCATGGATCGGACCATGTCTAACAGAGTCCGATTCCTCCTTTCAGACACACCATTATGCTGTGGTGTTCCTGGAGGAGTCCATTGGGAGAGAATCCCATTCTCTCCTAGATATGTGAGAAATTCACTAGAAAGGTATTCTCCTCCTCGATCAGATCGAAGAGTTTTAATACTCTTCCCAGTTTGTTTTTTTACTTCACTTCAGAATCCTTTGAACATTTCAAATGAATCCGACTTATGTTTCATCAGATAGACATATCCATATCGGGATAGGTCATCCGTGAAAGTTATGAAGTAGAAATATGCATCTCTAGCACTGGTGCTCATGGGCCCACATACATCAGTATGTACTAGGCCCAAGAGCTCAGTAGGTCTCTCACCTTTTTCAGTAAAAGGTGACTTGGTCATTTTACCAAGAAGACAGAATTCACAGGTTGGAAGTGATTCACAATCACTGACTTTGAGGATTCCCTCTTGAGTCAACCTGTTTATTCTGTTCTTATTTATATGACCTAGCCTCCAATGCCATAAGTAGATATTTGACACACTATCTAATCTAGGGTGCTTGCCAGTAGAATAGACTCTTATCAGGCTTGATCTTTTTGGTCTGGCTCTGCACAGATGTCCCAGCCTGAACTTGCACCTTCTTGACTTTCTTCTTCTTGTTCTTCTTTCCTTTCTCAAAGGGTCGAGAACCAGAAGATGAACCTCCCACTGAGTTCACTGAGTTCACCGACTCCTTGAGGAGTTGGTGATCCTTCTCAAAGTTCTGAAGCACCCCATTAACCCATGGTAGTTTACTTTAGGCTTTGTCATTCTATAATGAGTGAGGAATGGGAGATAAGACTTGGGCAACGAGTTCAGTATTGCATCTTTCCCAAGCTGCTCATGCAAGGGAAAGCCGAGCTTGCTCAATCGTTCCATCAGCTCGATCATGTACAATACATGATCAGTGACAGAGACTCCATCTCGTATTTTGGCATTAAAGATGGCACAACTAGTCTTGTGCCTCTCTACGTCATCGGGTGTGCCAAAGGTATCCTCCAACACTTGAAGCATGTCCTTTGGCTGAGCCATCTCGAATCTGCGACTGAACTCGTCGCTCATGATAGCAGCTAGCATGATACAGCACATCATTGTCCGGTCACTGAGCCACTTCTGATAAGTATCTCTGACTGTTCCACATGCATTGACAGCTGGCTCCTCAGGTGCAGGATCTAATATCACATATAGGATCCGTTCATGCTCCAGGACTATCTTCAACTTTCGATACCAGCTATCGAAGTTGAAACCCACCAACTTATCATTGTCCAATAATGATCGGAGTGATAGGGAAGTGGCCATATTTGCACAAAGGAGAACCATAACCTAATTAGTAATTGATTCATTAAACCTAAAGATTTGGACTTTAATCAAAAGGTTTCTCCCACTATTTTATTCGAATTGGTAGCCTCTACCTTCAATTCGAGGAATTACCCTAATTCCTTAGCGGGTACTAGAATCCACTTAGACTGCACACAAGCCCAACTTTGGTTGGCCAACCCATGTACATCTAAGGGTTGGTTCATAACCAATTATTTCTCTAAACAATTTCTAGTAATTTTAATTTTTGCCCCAGAAACCTAATCAGTAGGCTTTGGCCTCCACTGTAAGGATCCGGTTAGGTCCAACCATTAACATGATCATACTTGGTGTATCTAACCAACGAATGATTAAGCCCAACTTTGGTTGGCTCACCTAACCACCATTAGAGAGACACTTCCAAGTCATCATATGATGAGTGATAATTTCATTAGTCAACAAGCACCAGGCCTTTGGGTCTGCAATGATTATTGAGTTCATGGACTCATTATCAAACACCTTAATGGGAGGCTATGACTCAGTTATCTCCATAACTTTGTCATTTTAAGGACCTAATAATTTTAGAGGATTTAAATAATTTAGAGGATGAGGTCAGATGAACCAGCTTATCATGATCCTCCCACTGGCTTCACCAAGTCAGCTTAAGGGAGACCAGGGCTGGTCTAGGAGCACCTAAATTAGTCACACTGATTTACCTAGCTGACATGGGTCAGCTCGAATAGTCAAGTGATCCGATCAAAATATAATTTCATCAAGAGGCCAGGTAAGTTCGATCAGTGGGAGGGTCTGCCAAAGCTTGCCTTAGACACCATCAGAAATGGCCAGGTAAGCGGGCTCCCAATTAAAAACCACTGGTCTGGTTTACCTTAGACACCAACTGGTTTAATTAGTTTCGATTAGATCAACCTAACAGTTCGTGCTAGACCGCTTAGCCAAGAATCAAGTCCATTTGGTTCTCGTTAAAGACATGGACTTGACCAACTACAACTATTGTAATTGATCTAGAGAATCCTTGACCTAATCTAAGACAACAATTGATTAGATTTAGTCAATTCTCTAATTAAGTCCATCTTTAATCTAACCATAGGTCTAACCCAATTAATGGACCTAATTTTCACTAACCCATTAACCCAATGTGTTATGATTTGTGTCTTAGGTTCTTCAATTCACAATCCTAGAACCTAATCAAACAACTTCTTAATTCTTAATTAAGTTTTGGGCTGAGGGTTGGGTTCGGCTTTTCAAAAAATATTTTCATATTTGTAAAATAATTTTACAATATGATTCTACCAATCATATTGCATGTTTGATTCATAATCAAGATGCAAGTGAAATAAACATGAAACTACTTTAGATCTAATCTAAACAGGTTCATGTAATTGAAACAATTTCAACTTTAAATAATTTCTTTGCACAAAAATTATTAACAAAGAGATTTTATTTCAGATTTAAACATCTTTTAAATCTAATAAATCATAAATTTAATCTAGATCATATCTAACAAATTTATGATTAAAGATAGATCTACACAAACTAGGACAACCTTTGCACTGTAAGGGGTAAACCTTACAGCAGGACAACCTTGCAGTTTGTGATTGATCTAAAATTTTAATTTCAGATTTAATAATCAGATTATAAATTAGATCTAATCTAAAAAATAATTTAAGCATGTATAAATAATCATGTAATAAAGAACCTAGGCTCTGATACCAATTGTAGGAACCAGATCTAGGGTTTCAGGATTAGATCTTGAAACTTTTTCAAGATCATACAGCGGAAGACTAAAATAAATCAAAATTTATTTTCTAAGATTAAAAAATCCCTAGATCTAAGATCCTATTACATGATTATTACATAGCATTAAATAAAAAATTAAAATATATATAAATATAGTATGAACTACATGTTGATCATATCAACATGTTTCTATACTAGCTACATCTAATGTATGTATTAAATAATAGATCAGATCTATTACCTTGCAAGTTAGACGCTCTAACCTCGCTGATCCGGGCTTAAGGATGATGTTGCAAGCTACACACGCGTCCGGCCTCTAGGAGTCGTCCACACGAGCCCACAAATCTCGATCAGAAGTCCTGCTTCAGGAAATCAGCACAGTATGCTAGTAATGCGCTGATCCTTCTTTGATGGTTGATCAGGTGCCTCCTTCTTCTTGATTTGGACTCTTCTAAAGATGGAAAGTAGAAGGAGGAGTTTCAGATCTGAGACGCTCTCAGGAAACTCTAGATGGAAGGAGGAAAGATATGAAAATAAAAACCCTAGAAGAAGACCCTCTTCTTCTTCACGTTTTTCTCTCTAGACACTCAAATTTGTGTCTTTTATATCTCCACGACCCAAAGGTATTTCTCTCTGATTTTTGGATGGCAGAAAGGCTCTCAAAATCTATCTCCCCTTAAAATTTTACAAAGAAACTCGTCTTATATAGAGAGATATGATAGAGTCCTTGTCTAGGTCAAACACCTAGTCAAGGCTTATCCAAACATGGCAAGTTAAGGGACGCCCAACTCTTGAGCACCTCCTCCATATTTTTGTGCATGGATCACCAGAAAAGGATGTATAATGTAAACCCTAAAAGCCTCGAAAATTCCAAAAAAAATTTGGATAAATTCGGTGCAAAATTGAAAGAGTTTTGGATTTCTAAAACTCTATCTCATAGAATTCAAAATCCAAACTTATTCCTTTTAGATTTGATCCAAATCACCTTCCATGTAAGAAAGAAGAGAGGAGACCTTTTGTGAACGTGGGAGAGATCTGGGAGAGGGCTTTTGTCGCACAAAATAAGTGGAGATTGGCGTTGAATAAGAGAGAGGGCGTGGAGAAGGCTTATGTGGCGCAAGGTAAATCCTAGTCCTACTAGGATTCTGTCTCATGACTTGTTTTAATTTGGTTTCCCAAACCAAATCAAATCAAAATTAGATCAACCCAATTAAAATAGGTCTTAACCTAATTAAGAACCTAATTTAATCAGATTAAATTATATTTAAATCTGATTTAATTTTCTAATCAAATTAGAAATTAGATTGACCCAAGTCCTAGTTGAACTAGGACTATTTTTCCTTGCACTTGGCTTATCCAATAAACCAATTGGACTTGATCTAATCAAGCCCAAACTAAATCTAATTAAATCATATTTAATTAGACTTAATCTCACCCATTGGCTTAATCAAATTAAGCCAATTAGCAATCGAATTGCTAATCGATCCTCCTGCAACACTTGCACTGGGTTAAATGTCAATCGTATTGATCATTTAACCCTAGAACGATTCTTAATCGTTGATCAACCATCCGATCGGATCATGAACTCTAATGTGTGTGACCTCATAGGTTCGAACCTAAGCCGGTAGTATAGGAATAAATTTCTATACCAATCGAAGTGACCATCTAGCAATGATACCCGACGACCGGATAGGTCGAATGTGTAGAACAACATCCTTAGAACCCATGCGGATATAGTTTTCATATAATTCATCCCCTTGACCAAAATGATCATAGGACACCCCAGAGCTCAACTGTCAACTCTGATCAGGTTGTCCACATTGTATTTCAAAATATCAAATCCATCTGATGGATTACCCTGGCCAAGGTTTTGCTAAATTGAAATACAGCGACTCATTCTTCTCCAACTCTTGGAGTGGTCAATCCCATCTCGATCACACTCTGACTTCGCAAGTACTTGACTGTGCCCAGAAGCCTTCCGTCCCTGAATTAAAAATTCAGTTAGTCCAGTACCAAAGCACAGTGAGTTGCTTGCAAGTCATGAGGCGATCTCAAGTCTAAGGGACATTTATACCTATATCCCATCAGAGACATTCTCGACAGCAGAATGCTCTGGAGTTGGTCACGTTCAATGACGATGTACCCTTACATCTCACCTGTATGCCATACCAGTGTCTCCACACTCCTTGGTTAAGAGGACAACCAACCCATATGGCCTACAGTGACCTATACTTGATAGAAGCTGTCGTCCTTATTAACAGCCTATCATTTGGTCGTGAACGTTTTAAGGACTAATCGATAAATCCTCTCTTTATCGAACTTAAATAGTCCTAAGGACTTCATCATAACAACGGAGTTCATTAGAAGATGAAAGCTTATGATGAAAATGCCAAATATATTTTATTTATTAACAAATCAATTACAATACTTGGTTGCTCAACCGTCAACAGCTTGACGATTGGCTTT